>NC_137026.1:36831448-37117683 GCF_032717465.1 Coenobita brevimanus | reverse complement strand
ATAATACATCTTATTGATGTATTGAGTGAGGTGGAGGGGGAAGAGGGAGAGGGAGTGAAGATGAGATGGAGGAGTGGAGAGGTATATGAGAGAGGGGTGTGAGTTGGGAGCAGGGAAGTGAAATGGCGGGGGACAGGGCGACGTGGAGGCGATTTGTTTGTGGCCACCCCAAACAGGATTGAGGCGTCTGGCAATAGACAGATAGATAGATAGATAGACAAATATCATGTAAATGTAAACAAACAAAATGTATCAAACAAAATGGCCAGTTAAATGACCCATACATTCATTCACATGTCATTCAAACCTTTGATATCTTGGCTCTACCATACAAAATTATCTGCAGTGCAAGTGCAACAATGCACCAGAACCAGCCAATTACTGTACTGCCAATTACTGCTGCAAACTACATGAGAGGGGACTGACAAGTTCATGGCCTGAGGCAGAAGGAGATGAGCTATACAGTACAGTTTTCACTGAATGTGAGTCCAGTTCATCTTGGTGAATGACTGCACAGATAATTTAAAGTTACTGAGTTATTTTTCTGTTAGAGACTAACCTGCAGATGCTATGAAAATATAAAATATCAGCCATTATGTAGCGATGCACTACCTCACTGTCAAGAGGTATCGAGTGTAGCCACCATGTCCTCAGGAATCTCCTTGGTTGTTAATCCCTTGAGACTTAGGTAGCAGATGACTGTACTGACACTGATCTGTGGACAAATGAAATTATTAATATCAGTTGCTATGCATCCCCACTCACATACACTCTCCTGGCCTCTCCACATGGCCAAACCATTTCAAAGTATTTCTCTTAACACTTTCAGTTGCATACACTCTTCTAGTCAGTCTCTCATTCTCCATCCTCTCCACATGGCCAAACCATTTCAAAGTACTGTACTGTATTTCTCTTAACACTTTCTGTCACACATTTTTTTTTTTTTTTTTTTTTTTTAATGCAAGGAAGAAGGAACCAAAGGCCATGAGCCCGCAGTAACAGTTCCCTCCAACAGAAAAACAAAATACAATATAGAGCCAAATTCAAGATCCGATCATTTTGAGATGCCTGGACACACTGCGTTTGAAAGACTGGAGATCATAGGCAGCAGGAAATACAGACAGAGGGAGACAGTTCCAGAGCTGACCTGTTGCATAAATGCACATCAACACCACAAAGCTTCTCTACTTCCTTGTATATGCCTCTGCATCACTTTCACATGCTAATTAATTACTATACCTAAACTGTCCTGTAATTTACTCTGCTCAGGGGGGGGGATTTCAAAACCTGGTCATTTCAAACAAAAAAACAATAAATCACACAAAAAAGGCAGGAGAAAATTACCTAACAAAGCCACAGCTACCAGTACTTCATGATATAGTTTAGTTGATTGCGAGAGAGAGAGAGAGAGAGAGAGAGAGAGAGAGAGAGAATGAGGAGGAAGAGGAGAAAGAGATGAGGAGGAGGAGGAGGAGGAGGAGACAGGGAGAAAGAGGAGAAAGAGGAAAGTGATGATAAAGAAAAGGGAGGAGGAGGAGGAGGAGGAGGAGAGGAGGAGGAGGAAAAGGGAAATGACGAAAAGGATGAGGATGAGGAGGAAAAAAGATAAAGATGAGGGGGGAAGAGGGCGAAGGAAGGAGAGAAGTGGAGGAAGTGGAGATACAAATGAATGAAACAAGAAAGAGAATGAATGTACACAGGAGGACACAGAAAAGGAGAAAGAGCATAATAGAGGAGAAAAAGGAGGAAAAAGACAGAAGAAGAAGACAATTAACCTGACAACACCTGAGGAGGAGGAGGAGGAGGAGGAGGAGGTAATAGGTAGTTGTGGTGGAGGACAGGGGAGAGGAAAGAAGAAGAGAGAGGAGAGAGGAAAAAAAAAGGTGGAGGTGGAGGACAGGAGAGGATAGTAGACGAGGAGGAGGAGGAGGAGGAGGTGGAGGAGGAGGAGGAGGCGGGGGAGGGGACATGAGTGTAATAAGGCCGAACTACTCTGCTTAATACATGATAGGCCTACAGTCTTCCCCATACTTTTCAGCATTATAAAAACAATAATAAGAACAAGGGATGACGAGAGATTAATACAAAATAAAATGAAGAATAAAGAAATCAGTTATTAACACGCATGTCCCACACCAATATATCTAACTGTCTATAGCATGTGAATTCGACTCCATCCTGCGTAAGGAAATGGCCACAAACACCGCCTCCTTATCGTCCCTCCCCCCCATTTCACTCCCCTCCCCATGTAAGCTCACAACCCCTCTCTCTTCTCAGATCTCCACCCCATCTCTCCATCTCATCCTCGGCCTCCCACCTTCTCCCTCCTACTTCCTTCCACCTCACTCACACATCACCCTGTCCCCTTCATACACACATACAGTATGTCTCCACCTCATCACTCCAGCTCATCCGTGCTCTGCTCTTCCTCCACACTCACCTAGTCAGTCTCACGTGTACTCCATCCTCTAAGCATATATGATCTGAGAATAGACAGTTTGGTTTCAGGATATAAAAAATATTGCAGTAATGACCTCCTAAAGAACCTAAATACCTTACTTCATTTGCTCCACCACCTGTTACCTGGCCATCAATTGCTGAAGACAATTAACCTGACAACACCTGAGTAGTGCAGTAGTAGTAGTTCGGGCAAACTGTTGTTGTTGTGGTAATAGTAGAAGTCATAGTAGTAGTAGTACGAGAGAGAGAGAGAGAGAATAAAAGGTACAGTCAACACAAACTGAAAAAAAACCACTAGTGTGCCAATAGAGGGTTCAGGTAAATGGGCCAGTGTTGAAGTGACCCGCTTGCCCCTGGACCTCTCCTCAGTTATGACACTACACACACACACACACACACAAAATGCTATGCTGAATATGTGTTCTACTAGTGCCCAACAAACAATACGTGCACACTCATGAATCTCTGCCGCCCTGTAAGAACCCCCGCCATTTCACTGCCCTGCTTTCAGCTCACCCTCCTCTCATATTCAATGCTCCTCCACTCCATCCCTCCATTTCAAGTTTGGTAAAAGTGGAAAAAGACCTCCCATTGGGATCCCTAAGTTTTCCTCTCTCCACCTCACTCACACTCTCTCTTGTTAGTCCTTCTCTGCTCCATCCTCCTCCACTTTGCCTAACCGCCTCAGTGAATACTCTCACATGATGGACCTATTTCCTTTCCAGAGTGAGCATCAGTGGCAATCGTATCATACAAAATACTTAGTGCTGACGGGTTAGCACACTTAGCAGACAACCCTGGATTCTTTTACGACTTGCAAGTCCTCGTCTGGACAGAATACTTAAGTGACAGGTACCAAACTACTTTTTGGTCTTAAGTACACTTTGTAGATGACAAACTTTAAGTTCCCCTACAGTGAGGTTAAAAGATGTGCTTTCATGATTTTTGAGGTGGAGGAAAGGGAGGGGGAGACCAAGGGATGAACATAAATGAACTTTAAGGAGTGGAGATGATGTAAGAGAATGAGAGACTGGACCAGAAGAGTGTGACAGGTGGAGGGTGAGACCAAAGATGAGATGGAGGAGAATGAAATGGAGTGCATAAAGGTCGAGTCACAAATTTAAGGGCAAAAGTGACTAACATGTTAGCCACTTTTACGAGAGCCGGCTGCTTTTTAAACTTATCTCCTGTTCTAACCAAATATTTCATTGGAAACACAGTTAAGAACAGTTGAAAAGTCGATATTTAGCTCATCTGAGTCCTTGGTCACAGCAACCAACCTCATATCAAACTGGATCCCACTGACTGTTGGTCATTCGGCTTGCAAAGCGGCTCACCCTCATACTCATTTGCTCCTGCCCAGTGTGACACTGGCTTAACTTGTAGCCTATCCACTATCCTCGCCTCTGTCGTATGTAAAGGAAGGCTCTCCTTGATTCTAGATTGTTAGCACACACACTGGGCAGGGGATCGAACTCCACGACTACTTCCTGTAGGATGACAGTCAGGAAGTCTGCCTTTGTTGTCTATAAAGTAAGAGGTAACAGATTTTTTTATTTTTTATTTAACAGTTTGGAATACTAAGTTAGGTAAAACTACTTTGATTGGTCGCCGCTGTGATGACAGGGATTAATCTCCAGTTACTTAGTCAGCCTAACTTCTTGGTCATCTCCCTGAGCTAAAAGGGGGCTGGGAATCCATGTTGATGTGAAAAATGGCAGTGGAGCAGATACAGAATGGCGACTGCCAGTATATTGTATTTTAAGGCTTGTATTCGTTGTCAGTCAAGGAAGCTCCCAATTAACTCTTCCTGAGCGATTTATTTTGCATATTACTCTTATACTGAGGATAAATAATACCAGGACATGTAGCCGTATCCAAAAATAAATCGCTAAGGTGCTGTGCAGCTTCTTTCTCGCACGATAATACTTGCCTGTGTCTGTGTAGGTTTTAAAATCGGTGATATTAATAACATACGAGAGATTCTTTACGTGTAATATGCAAAATTAATCGCTCCTCTGAATCATAAACACAAAATTCAATTGATTTATCTACAGTGCTCGTCAGAAGTATTCAAGCGTTGGATCCCGCCGGGCGCGGCACACTGGCACCAAAAAGAATCATCCATTTAAAAAGAATTGAGCCTGACAAGTTTGAGCCCGAGCATGACGTCACGGTAGCCTGAGGCCTTCTGCCGCGCTGGTTGGTTCCCTGTCGTCGCCCACGGGCTGCCTGAGAGTATGTAAAGGAACTCACGAGTGTCCCTCTCAAATTGCGCCATTTCTTTTTACCGAGTGTCCCGCAGTGTTTTGGCCTCAAAACTTTCGTTAGATGGCACCTCACCCTGTGAACTATCGAGTGAAATCATATCCCAGATCATTGCTCTAAAGGAGGCAGGCCACCAGACAAAGGAAATTAGTGAATTGGTTGGTGTGAAATGATCGACAGTGGGCATTAATCTCCTATGTAGTTAGGGCTTCGGGAGGAAAAACAGTGGTGGTTCCCACAAAGAAACCGAGGTCTGGTAGGCCTAGGAAAAACTTCCCAAGGTCTGTTAACGTTTACAAACGTACACTGGAGTTTAATCCTTATGTGAGTGCAAGGAAAATTAAGGAGAGCAACCCGGAAGTGTTTGGTGAGGTGTCAGGTGAGGAACAGTGTCTCGGTAGGGTGCATGAGCTCTAGGTTACACAAGTCACAGGCCTGTGAAAAAGCTCTCTTCTCTCTAGCAGCCAGAGAATTCGCAGGGCTTGCCTTTGCTAACAATATCTAAATTGGGGTGATGACAATGGTTGTCAGTGTTGTGGTCTGATGAGGCAACGTTTAGTGTTACCTGTAACAGAGGAGCATGCAAAGGTTCAAGATGTACCCACTTGACCTCACGGTACTGTGGAGTTAGCAACATCCTGATTCACTCATGGTATGGGGTTGTATTTTCAGGGTGCCTTCTTGTGGAAGCTATTTGTACTTCCCATGAACCTCAGGAGTGAATCAGGACCTTCTTACCTGAGCTTCTGTGTGATCATTTACCAGACTAAATCGAGCCATACAGCATGTGCACGCAGTGTTTCAGCAGGACGGTGCACCTGCTCACAAGGCACAAATCGGCCACCACCTGGCTTCGTGTAAGGACTAAGGGGAGAGGTATCATTCATGACCAGACTGGCCAGGAAATGAGCCCAGACCTCAAACTGATTGAAAACCACTCTCTGTACCTCGTAAAGAAGAGTCTCCAAGGGAAGGACGTGAGCTCTCTGCCTGCAAGCTGGAAGCCGCCTATTCTCAGTGACTCCTGGGACAAAATACCCCTCCAGCACCTCAGGAGCCTGCCCTTTCACTTCCGGTAAGATCTCAGATGTCCATGAAGAAACGAGAGGGAGGGCTAATTCACGAAGCACTAAAGGTAAATAAAATGCATTATTTATATGTTTTTTCAATGTTGAAAGGTTTGTTTCACTCAGTGAGGACGCAGGGCGTCCTATACTTCTGACGAGCACTGTAGAATCCAATGAAAATAAAATCCTTGTTCTACTTTTATTAGGTAAAATTATTAGCCTCTGAAAAGGGCGATGATGATGATGATGATGATAGAGAGAGAGAGAGAGAGGGGAGGAAATCGTAAAAATTAGCACCTTTAGTTAAAAATGCCAAAATTTCACCATGATTTTTCTCTTATACAATTGCACTAAAGGTTAATGTGTGGCCAATCAGTAAATTAGCAAGATTTTTGGTGTGTGAATGTGTGTGTGTGTGTGTGTGTGTGTTTTCAGTTTTCAAGAATTGCCTCTTCGGCTCTCGTGTGTGTGTGTGTGTGTGTGTGTGTGTGTGTGTGTGTGAGTATAGGTCCATTGGCAGTGGATCAGTCCAACACTGTGGCTAATATAAACCCACTGGGCATTAAGGTGTGCCATTTACGTGCCTCGACTGGCACACTGGTGGATTTAACCCTGTCCATTTATTTGTGTTGACTGTACCTTTTAGTCTTAGTACAGCAGCTAAGGACCAACTTTTGACAGACTTGTGCACTTTTTGACAAAAGCAAGGAAACTGGCACAGATGTAGCCTATGGTATGTAGATTAATTTTAAGCTAGGTACCCATTGCTATCACCATGGTAACTGGCCGCTACCTTGAATTTCAAGTTGGCCGCCTTTAAGATCTGAAACTTACAATATCTCAGCTAACTGCCACCCATAAAAGCATGATCTTAGTGTCTAAACAAACATTTTCAACACATTGGAATCCATTTCTGGCATTAAAAAGAAAAATTATATGGTGCTAAACAACGATGACATGGATAAAATCAAAATTAGCTATATTTCAATTTGCTGGTAACATTGGCAATATATGCATTGTCATGATCCTGCTACCCCAGGCCACACAGTCAAATGTACAAAGCCTTCACCTCAAGAATGGTTAATTGTCACTGCATCCACCGCCACGTTTTCAGAGTTCAGTACACTGAAGGGGGGATGAGTGGCATTTACATTTTCCCCTGCACCCTTACCTGCACCTACAGCGAACCAGCTTCTCGTTGGGACAAGCTTCCTTTTCTGATTGAGGTCCAGAACCATTCTGCCTTGACCACGTAAGCCTTTGGAGGAGAGTCTGGTGGCTTCCCCTGTGATGGACTGGTCCTCTATTACCTGAAAAATATTATTAAAGTTACCTACATCTTCTTTCACATCATCATCATCCTAAACCAAGTCTTCTTTTATTTCAAAGTAGTGAGTGGGATGCACAAAATGGAAACTGAGAACAAAACAATATTCCATAGCTATCTTCTGAAGAGGTTGGTAATATCTTGAAAATGCAAGAAATCATAAATGGAAAATTATAAATACACATCAAAGCATTATAATAAAAGAATACAGAATAATGCATGATAAATATCTATCATCTATCTATTGCCAGATGCCCCAATCCTGTTTGGTGGCCACAAAACAAATCGCCTCCAAGTCGCCTCCTGTCCCCCGCCATTTCACTACCCCGCTCCCAACTCACACCCCCTCTCTCATATACCTCTCCACCCCATCCCACCAACTCATCCTCGGCCTCCCTCCCTCTTCCCCCTCCACCTCACTCACATACACTCTCTTCGTCAGTCTTTCACCCAACATCCTCTCCATGGCCAAACCACCTCAGTGTGTATCTATCTATCTATCTAAATATCATTAAAAAAAAAGAAAACACACATTATGACACAACAGCTTGATGCCATCCAGAACAGATTAAGCACAGATTAAGTTACTACACAGAGAAGGATGGAAAGAAGGAAGCCAGAGAGAAAGAACAAGAGAGGGAAAAAAGAAAAGGGTACAATATGTATGTTTATCTATGTCAGTCAGTCTACAGTATCTATATACCAAATATATATAAATGAGAGGAGCATGTAATCACGAACTTACCATATGTGTTGCATCCTGGTCATGCAGAGTTGTAATAATGCCATCATTTTGGTGCACCAGGTCTTTCATCTGACCCTGGTTCTCTCAGAAAACCACACAGCACAATACGCAGGTTTTGAAACGCCTTTAGTTTTTACTTTGCCTGCAAAACAAAGATGGTGGGTTAAATGTCACTTGTGAGGATATTCTGGGTTTTGTTTAACCTCTTCAGTCCCATAACATGTGTGTATTTTCATTTATGCTACAAAGCCTCCTATGACACCTTGAATTCTGACCTACAACTCTCACATTCGTCCTCTTCCATTCCTGTCTCTCATCACTGCCTCTGCATCTACAGTATATCCTAGGGCCACAAAAATACCATGGTCTTATTGATAAAAACTAATAATCCCTCCATCCATTATCCAACTACCCCATGAGGAGAATAGGAGCCCAGGCCTAGGCAAGTTGGTCCTGACATTTAAGATGAGAGCAACCAGCCTCACTCATCCCTGAGAGGAATTATGTGAACATTAAACCCCAACCATCCCCTGGATATAAACCAACACAGGCTCAATTTGTTTGGAGTACCTTAATTACCCAGTAAACCACCAGGCACCATAATTTGGTTTTATGGTTACCACCCAGCATATTAAATGGGTTCCAGGTGTACTGGAAACAATTTGGCTTGTCACTCAATATAGAGTCACTCATAAGGAGAAGCATGAGGAAAGAATGAAATAAAGAAAGTGAGAAGAGGAAGTGTAAAGCCACCTGTAGGCAGAAGGAAGAGGAAAGAACAAAGGAAAGAAAGACAGAAGAGGAAGGAAGGAAGGAAGGAAGAGAAGAAAGGGCAGACACCCAAGCCAGCACTACACTGAGTGAGTGGATGGTGGGCACCCCCACCTACCACAAAGGTAATAACAGTAATAATTATCTGGTCGTCTGTTACTGAACAGCATCAGTTCTGTGCGTGCATTTCTATCTATCCATCTGTCTGTATCTATTTATGACATGTGCATTTGTCCCTTATCTCCTCACTATCTCACCAGTACCACAGCAGTCTTGGGGTTAACTCATATCCAGATAATCCTAGGGCCACAACAACAACAGCAAGCTCTTACCATGGCTTCTGCATCTGCTCTGGCTGCCACCTGGTCCTTGTGTACCCAAGCAGTGTACCCATGACTGGTATGTTGAAGGTCACCATGTACTGATACTTCTCACCCATCGATGAGTATGCTAGCAGGTGCATCACGTTTCCTTGATATCAGTCTTCACTCTTTCTCTCATACAGCGAACCAGCTTTGGCAGCCAGGACTGAAAGGAGGATTTGTAGTTTTAATAATGCTATTCAAAAGACATAGGTAATGATGGTGCCTCATATATGGTATAAAAGGTGGATGGGCACCCTTGATGACTGGCTCTGGCTGCCTGCACTAAGATTCTAATCCTGATGCAATTGGGTCAGCAGCTTTGTAGCAGCCATGCTTACTATTCGGCCACTGCAGGAAGCCAAGGTGGGTTCTAATGATATGACTAAAAAGAATTATCTGGGTTTAAGTGCCACATTTTCTTAAGCATGGGGCACTGGAAGGAAAGTGAACAAAATGATTGTCCTCAGAAAACAGGTGATGCTGGTGGCAGGTGCCATTCTTTGGGGAAAATTTCATAATATTATCCCTGCACTCCTACATCACATCAAATGTCAGAGTGCAAAAGTAAATGATAAATATCTTTCTATTCAATCATCCATCATCTAATCCAGTGTTGCCCCATGAGGAGCGTAAGAGACCGGGGTTAGGCAAGTTGGTTCTGACATTTAAGATGAGAGTGACCAGCCTCACTCATCCCCGAGTTAATTTTTGTGCGCTGTATGAGAAATATGAACTGCAAAACAAAGCAAACCAAACATCAAGAGCAGTGTTTTTGGACGTGAGACTTATGACCCCAAACATGATCCTCTATCGAATAGTGCTGTACTATTTATTGAATACCGAACATGAAACAATAATAAAACCATAAAAGTAATGAATCTGTTCAAAATGAAGCCATCTGTTGTGAGGCAGAATTACAGGTTACATGTAAAGCTCCCAGGAAATTGTGATTGGGGACGAGACATATGGTGCAGGGTAATCTTGACAGAGACATTGGCCCACCTTTTAAATACACTATCATGTTTTCTTCTTTTACCTACTATGAACTGATTCAGTGACTCTATAAAGTTGTACCTAAGTGAGTTTTCGAGTATGAAGAGGATATGATTACTGTATATAAGGGACAGGTTAGGTTAGGTTAGGACAGCATAAAATAGGTTAGAATAAATTAGGTCAAAGTTACGAAAGTTTGGGTTAGGTTTGGCTACATCAGTGTGGATTAGGGCAATTTCATGCCAATAATGGCATGTTAAGATGGCATCTGCCTGTTTTCAGCACCGTTGGGGAGTGTACACTATGAACGTTTTTTTAAATGCTGTTCATCCTTTTTAAAAGAAATAAGAAACAATTCTTTCTTTCACTCTTTCCTCTTCCTTCTGCCTATGTGTGACTCTACACTGAGTGAGAAGCCAAGTGGTTTCCTGTACACCAGGAAGCCATTTACTATGCTGGGTGGTAACCATATAACCAAATTATGGCACCTGGTGGTTTAGTGGGCAGTTAAGGTGCTCTAATCGGATTGAGCCAGTGCAGGTTTATATCCATGGGGTGGTTGGGGCTTACTGCTAACATAATGCCACTCAGGGATGAGTAAGCTGGTCACTCTCATCTTAAATGTCAGGACCAATTTGCCCAGCCCCGTGCTGCTATGCTCCTTGTGGGGCAACGTAGAAATGGAGGATGGATGGGATGGATTAAGTAAATTTGGGGGGGAAGAGAGAGAGAGAGAGAGAGATAGAGAGAGAGTGACAGACAGACAGACAGCCAGAAAGGGAGAGAGAGTGAGAGAGAATAAGGAGGTCCCAGGTAGCCATGATGATAACCAGGTGGAACTATGATTTTTGGGCTTCCCAACTTTTAAAGGAAGAGAGTTGGTGATAGGCCAGAGCCCTGAGGAACACCACTGTTGATAGATCTAGGAGAAGAACGATGGCCGTCTACAACAGTGGCTATAGAACGACCTGAAAGGAAGCTAGCAATGAAGGCACAGATAGAAGGATAGAAACCGTAGGAGGGCAGTTTGGAAATTAAAGATTTATGCCAGACTCAATCGAAAGCCTTTGAGATGTCAAGTGCAATGGCAAAGCTTTCGCCAAAGTCCCGAAAGGAGGATGACCAGGAGTCTGAAAGGTAGGTGAGAAGATCGCCAGTGGAGCGTCCCTGACGGAACCCGTACTGACGATCGGAAAGAAGGTAGTGATAGGAAAGATGCCTTAAAATTTTTCTATTGAGAATTGACTCGAAAACTTTTGAAATACATGACGTTAAAGCAATTGGACGATAGTTGGAGGGTTGGGAGTGGTCACCCTTCTTTGGGACTGGCTGAATGAGAGCAAACTTCCAGCAAGAAGGAAAGGTACAAGTTGACAGACAAAGGCGAAAGAGTTTGCCTAGGCAGGGTGTAAGCACAGAAGCACAGTTCTTGAGAACAACAGGAGGGACCCCATCAGGCCCATATGCTTGAAGCCCCCACCTCTCCCCTCAAAGCAGCCTCCTGTGCATACCTTGGTGCCCTCATAATTTGCCTATAAACTCCATTTTCTATAATCTGTAATCTATTTATATCTTCCTCTGTCATATCTATCACTCCTACTCCATATAATATTGATGGTATCACAGAAGATCGAGTGGCAAGAGTGAAAGATGAGTTTTGGGAGAGAGTAGAAGCATGTATGGACAAGTTTGAGAGGAGCAAGAGAGTGCTGTTGATTGGAGACATGAATGGCAAAGTTGGGAATGTACGAGTGGATGGAGTGGTTGGTCAGTGGGGTGTGCCAGCTGAAGTAGATGGGAATGGTAGTGCTTTGGTGGACATCTGTGCTGGTAAGGGGTTGGCAATAGCCAACACCTACTTTCGTCATAAGATGATCCACCGGTATACATGGAGAGTAATGAGGAGGATGGATGGTGAACTTGTTGAACGAAAGGCAATGATAGACTACGTGTGTGTGGATGAGCGAATGAGAAGACAAGTGTTGGATGCAAGGGTGTGGAGAGGGTGGGGGGAATGGAGTCTCGGACCATCACTTAGTGATGGCCAAGGTAGAGCTGCAAAGAAAGTGGTTGAGGAGGCGAAGGGGAAGACAGGAGGAAGCAGCTCCTGTGAGAAGAGTGGAGAAATTGCAAGATAGTGAGAAAAGGACAGAGTATAAGAGCATAGTGGAAGAAAGATTGGGAAGGTATGAGCTAGAGCAGATGGAAGGGTGGAAGACGTATGTAAGATATTCACGGAAGAGATAAGCGCAGCGTGTGAGGCGGTTTGTGGAGTGAGGAGGAGATGCAAGGGTGTGCAAGGGACAGCATGGTGGAATGATGAGGTGAAACGAGCTGTGGAACAAAAGAAGAAGGCATATGGTGAATGGTTGGCGAGTAGAGGTAGGGAAGAAGATGAGAGAGAGAAGAGAGAGATATATGTGAGCAGGAGAAGGGAGGTTAAGAGACTGGTGAAGGAGAGTAAGAAGAAAGTGGATGAAGAGTTTGGGAGGAATCTGAGTGTGAAATGGAGGGAGAGTAAGAAATTGTTTTGGAAGGAGGTAAAGAAAGTAAGGCAGTGTGAAAGGGGAAATAGTAGGGGAGTGAAAGACAGGAATAATAGATTGTTGGTGGAGAAGAGAGAGAAATTGAGGAGATGGAAGGAGCACTTTGAGGATTTGTTGAATGTAGAGAGTGAGAGCAGTGTGAGTATAAGTGGCTGGGGAATGGCTGGGAGAAGAAGAGATGAGAAGAGGGAGGAAGAGATCAGTAGGTCGGAAGTAGTGGAAGCGATGAAGAAGATTAAGCTGGGAAAGGCCCCAGGAATTGATGGAGTGTGTGGTGAAATGCTTAGGTATGGGGGTGAGATTGTTGTGGAGTGGATATGGAAGTTGTGTAGATTGGCTTGGGAAGAGGGAAGGGTTCCAGAGGACTGGAAATCAGGTATAATTGTTCCTCTGTACAAAGGAAAAGGGGAGAGAGAAGTATGTGGTAGCCATAGGGGTATTTGCCTTCTTAGTGTGACTGGTAAATATATGGTAGAATACTCATTGATAGGGTTAGGCATATGACAGAGGAGCTAGTTGGAGAAGAACAAGGGGGATTTAGGAAGGGAAAAGGGTGTGTAGATCAGATATTTGTTCTAAGATGTTTAGTGGAGAAGTATCTAGAGAAAGGAAGGAAAGTGTATGCTGCCTTCATGGACTTGGAGAAAGCTTATGACAGAATAGATAGGCAAGGTATGTGGAAGGTATTAAGAATATATGGAGTGGAGGGGAAATTGTTGAGTGCTGTGAAGAGTATGTACGAGGGAGCTAGGGCTACGGTGCAAAGAGTGGATGGTGAGCTGAGTGAGTTCTTTGATCTCAATGTGGGACTGAAACAGGGGTGTGTAATGTCTCCATGGCTGTTTAATATATATATGGATGGGTTGTAAAGGAGGTACAAGGTAGGGCAGTGGATGTGGGGGTGGCCCTAATGAATGAGGGTGAGATTTGGAAGCTTCCGGTGTTGCTGTTTGCTGATGATACAGTATTGTTGAGTGAAGATGAATGGGAGTTGCAAGGTTTGGTGAATGAATTTGGGACAGTGTGTAGGAGGAGGAAGCTGAAAGTTAATGTAAACAAAAGTAAAGTTATGGTGTTTGAGAGGAATGAAGTCACAGAGTGTGCAGTGAGGTTGGATGGTGAGGATATGGAGAATGTGAGTGCATTCAAGTACTTGGGTAGTGTGATGAGTAAGGATGGAACTTTGGGGGATGAAGTACGTGAAAGGGTACAGCAGGGAAGAAAGGTTGTTGGTACACTGAAAGCAGTGATGAGAAATAGGGAGGTGAGTATGGAAGTTAAGAAGTCACTGCATGATGGTATTGTGATCCCTACCCTGACGTATGGAAGCGAGGCGTGGACATTGCAAGAGGGGAACAAGTCAAGAGTGAGAGCAGTGGAAATGAGTTACTTGAGAGGAGCATGTGGAGTGACGTGGAGGGACAGGTTGACGAATGAAGAAGTGAAGGAACGTTGTGGGGTAGATGTGGATGTGGTTGAAAAGATTAGGAGAAATACACTGAGGTGGTTTGGACATGTGGAGAGAATGGAGAATGAAAGACTGACTAAGAGGGTGTATGTAGGTGAGGTGGAGGGAGGGAGAGGGAAAGGGTAGACCGAGGATGAGGTGGAGGGATGGAGTTGAGAGGTATATGAGGGAGGGGGGGGTGAGTTGGGGGGAGGGTAGTCAAATGGTGGGTGACAGAGCGACTTGGAGGCGTTTTGTCTGCGGCCACCCTTTGTGGGATTAGGGCGTCGGGCTATAGATAGATAGATATAGACTATACTTTTTCAATAAGTTTTACCAATATGTAATTTGGAACAACTTTTAGCAATTACTGAGTATGTTGTGTTAGCCATTTTTCGTGCTTTTTCAATCATAATTTTCTTTTGTTCTCTAAAGAAGAGTCTTGTATCTTCTATTACCACTCCAAGATATTTTATCTTATTTTTTATTTCTATTCCCCCTATTTGTTCTGGCTGTTTTTCATATTGAATATCAATGCTTGGCTTTTCTGTCTGTTAATTCCTAGTTCGTATTCCCTACTTATTATTGTAACTCCTCTGATGACTTCTTCAGCCTCCCCAATGCTACCTGCCAAAAGTATACCATCATCTGCATAGTATAAAGATGTGATCTTGAAATTATCATCTTTAAAACCCTTGTTTGTGGTAGGTGGTGGCGACCATCATCCACTCACTTGATATAGTGCTGCCTACTTCTTCCTTAGCCTTTATCATTCTTTTTCTGTGCCTGCCCTCCTCTCTTCCTATTTCTCCCATCTTTCCTGTCACTTCTTAATGCTTTTCTTTCCTTTACAGATGGCTTTACATTGAGTGACAAGCCAAATGGTTTCCTGTAAGCCAAGAAACCATTTACAACGATGGGTGGTTACCATATAACCAAACCATACGTGCTCCCTACGTGTCAACAAGTGGGTTGGTGGAGGGTTAGTGCCCCTCCCTGTAAAACAAATAACTCAAAGTCAAATGGCCACCCTTTACGGGATTATGGCGTCTGGCAGTAGATAGTAGTAGATAGATAGAAAACCCTTGTTTATTTCTTCTAACCTTTGCATTATTTTATATGTAACTAATTTAAACAGAGTGGTTGATCCAGTACATCCCTGGCATATTCCGTTTGTTACTGGTAATGTCATCATATTGTTATCCTCTAGTTCAATTTTTGTTTTGTCTCCTTATAAACTTCTGCTATTACATTAATTACATTTGGATTTATTTTATATTCTACTAATAATTCTATTAATTTCTCCCTTTTTATACTATCAAAAGCTTTAGAATAGTCTATTGATATTACTACAAGTGGTTTCTTTTTGTGAAATGAGGTTTCGATGCAATATCTCAATATTAAGAAAATTATTTTCAATCCTCCCCCCCTCTGTGAATGCAGCTTGTGTTTCTTTTTCCATATTATTTCTCATTAAATGCTCTTCAATACTCTCTCTCATGACTGCCATCAGCACTTTATATCCCACATTGTTTAAAGCAATTGGCCTCAATTCGCCTATCTTTGGTCTCTCTGTTTTTGGTATCAGTACTGTCTTTGTTTCTTTCCACTCTTCTGGCACTATTCCTTTTTCTACTACATTCTCTAGACATATTACTAAACAATCCCTGTTATTTTTGTTGTTGAGGAATGCTTTGTACATCTCTGGCTTAATTCTGTCCAGTCCTGATACTTTTTTATTTTTCATCCTTTTTAAACATTTGATCACCCTTTCCTCTGTAACTGCCTTTTCTTCTGTAAATATTATACCTCTATCTACCTGAAATGCCATTTCAAGATGTTCTCTTATTTCTATATTACATGATTTTATCATCCTTAAATTATCTTCCTGTTCTAACCTCTCTTCCTTCCTCTTCTTACTTGGAATTCTCCTCCTCTCTGTATCTTTTCTCTTACATTCTCATATTCCTTCATATATTCTTCCTTCTTCTGCCTATTCCATATTTGTTCTATCTTGTTTTCCTCTATCTATCTATTGCCAGACGCCTCAATCCCGTTTGGGGTGGCCACAAACAAATCGCCTCCAAGTCGCCCTGTCCCCCGCCATTTCACTGCCCTGCTCCCAACTCACACACCCCTCTTTCATATACCTCTCCACCCCATCCCTCCATCTCATCCTCGGCCGCCCCCTCCCTCTTCCACCCTCCACCTCACTCACATACACTCTCTTCGTCAGTCTTTCACCCTCCATCCTCTTCACATGGCCAAATTCCACCTCAGTGTGTTCCTCATAACGCTTGTATCACATCCACATCCACACCACAATGCTCCTTTTTATATATATTTCCCCAGAACTTTCCTATTTCTTCCTCTAATCTTTCTTTCTCAAATTTCTTGCCATCTTCCCCATATACCATCAACCTATTGTCCTCTTTCTCTTTCTCTCCTTTCAGCTTCTTCACATATTTCTAAATATTTTTATTATCCCTTTTATCTTTTATCTCCTTTATTATTTTGTCTTCATACTTATATATTTCATCTTTAATCAACTTTTGGGTTTTACGTTTTTGTTCCAGGTACAGGTTTTTCCACATTTCCTCCTCTTCCTGTGACCTGCATTCCTCCTACATCTGTTACGTCTCTTTCTTTCTTTAATTTCTTTTCTTATTTCCTCTGTTATCCACACCGGTTCCTCCTGATCTCTTTCCTTTCCCATCGGTCTCCTATAAGTACCTTTCAGTACTCTTTCCGCTATGTCTTTCATCCTATCTATCTATCTATCTATTGCCAGACGCCTCAATCCCGTTTGGGGTGGCCACAAACAAATCGCCCTGTCCCCCGCCATTTCACTGCCCTGCTCCCAACTCACATCCCCCTCTCTCATATACCTCTCCACCCCATCCCTCCATCTCATCCTCAGCCTCCCCCTCCCTCTTCCCCCTCCACCTCACTCACATACACTCTCTTCGTCAGTCTTTCACCCTCCATCCTCTCCACATGGCCAAACCACCTCAGTGTGTTCCTCATAACGCTTCCTATCACATCCACATCCACACCACAACGCTCCTTTATATCCTCATTCGTCAGCCTGTCTCTCCATGTGACTCCACAGGCTCCTCTTAAATAACTCATTTCCACTGCTCTCACTCTTGACTTGTGTCCTTCCAACAACGTCCAAGCTTCACTTCCATACGTTAGAGTTGGTATCACAATACTGTCATGTAGTAACTTTTTCACTTCCATGCTCACTTCCCTGTTTCTTATCACTGTTTTCAAAGAACCAGCAACCTTTCTTCCTTGCTGTACCCTTTCACGCACTTCACCCTCCAAACCTCCATCCTTACTCATCACACTACCCAAGTACAGTACTTAAACGTACTCACATTTTCCAATTCCTCACCATCCAACCTCGCTGTACATTCACTGACTTCACCTCTCTCAAAGACCATCACTTTACTCTTCCCTACATTCACCTTTAGATTCCGTTTCTTACACACTCTCCCAAACTCATCCACCAAGCCTTGCAGCTCCCCTTCGTCTTCACTCAACAACACAGTATCATCTGCAAACAACAGTACAGGGAGTTTTTCATCCTTTCTTCTAAATCTTTTATGTCTCTGATATTCTCTCTTTTTATTCTTTTTTCCAATTCTTCTTCAAACTTTTTCATCGATTTATTATCTGACTTGTAATATTCTCTTACTATCCATTCCGTATTTCTGAATTGTTTTTCGTTTCTTTGCTTTTATTTTTATATCCATTAAATTATGATCTGACAAATCAAAAAACTCTTTACCTTCGTCAATGTTCATACTTATATACTTATCATATAATTTATCATTGACCAAGGTATAATCTATAGTGCTTTTTAGTTTTTCCCTACACCATGTAAATTCTCCTGTACATTTCTGACATGTGAAGAGAATGGAGAATGAAAGACTGACTAAGAGGGTGTATGTAGGTGAGGTGGAGGGAGGGAGAGGGAGAGGTAGACTGAGGATGAGGTGGAGGGATGGAGTTGAGAGGTATATGAGGGAGGGGAGGGTAGTCAAATGGTGGGTGACAGAGCGACTTGGAGGCGTTTTGTCTGCAGCCACCCTTTGCGGGATTAGGGCGTCGGGCTATAGACAGATGGATAGATAGACATTTCTGATCTTCATTTAACATTATCAGCCTATATTTGTCCATCCAATCTAGTATCATCCTTCCATTATCATCTAATCTTTGTTCCCCTTTAAACCCTACATGCCCGTTATAATCTCCTGCTATCATTAATGGCTCTTCACTTCTCTCAATGATAGATTCTATTTCTTCCCTCATTGCTTTGTTTCTATTCTTATCATGTACAGCAAAATACACCACTATCAGTTTCATCTCCCAACCTCTTATTGAACATTTAGCATGTATCATATCAGTATTTTTAGTGTTTACATTACTGACTTCTATCCCTTGATTTCCCTTGTACAGAATCATTATCCCCCCTCCCTTCTTTTCTTCTAAATCTCTCATATTTTCTACAACACATATATTTTGACTAAATATTATATTGCTAATTTTCTTTTGTGTTTCTGTTAGGCACACGAGGCCAAAGCTAACATTAGAAGGTTAATAAATATTAGTAAAACCTGTGGACTAGAAATAAACAAAGCAAAAAGTCAATTCATTATATTCCATATGAAGGAGAAACCAACAGAAATAGAGGGTATAGAAGTGGTAAATTCAATTAAGTATTTGGGGGTAACAGTAGTGGATTCTAAAGACTGCTTTAAAGGACATAAAGAAAACATCATTATGAAAGCACAAAGACTAGCAAACTTAACCTACTCTGTTATGGCTAGGAGCTGCAATAAAATTTTAATCGGTAAAACTTACTGGAAGAGCCTAGCACTCCCTGGAGTTCTGTATGCTGCAGGAGTAATTGATTTTAATAAAGAAGAAATAGACAAACTACAGAAAATAGAAAATGGGGTGTATAGAACAATGCTGGGAGGTAATATGAGCACTGCAGTAGGCTGCCTGAGGGGCGATGTAGGAGCCTCAGTAATGGAAACGAAAATAAAGAGGGCAAAGCTTCAATATCTCCAAGGTATTTTAAAGAGAAGAAATAATGCACTATTAATTGAAATTGTAGAAGAGCAAGAGTAAGTGGATGAGGGAATGTGAGAAGGCACTAAAAGATCTTGACCTAAATACAGAAGGGTTAAAAAATATAACAAAAGATGAACTAACCAGGAAAATATATGATGAGGACACAAAAAGGTGGGGAAAAGACATGGAAAATAAATCAAGCTTAGAAGTATATAAAAAATGGAAGAAAGAAATAGGTGGAGTAGATGAAATATATGATAATTCACCAGCCTCCATAATCCTGTTTAAATGCAGATCTAATACACTAAATTTAGCAAATAGAAATAGATTCAAGGGAACTGAGACAAATTGTCCAATGTGTAATGCAGAAACAGAAGACTTGATACATTTTTTATTAGACTGCACAGGATATATGGAAGAAAGAACACAACTGGTAGAATTACAACAGCCATATATAGAGGAATTAAATAGTATACTTGGGAACCTCCTATTTAATACAAGTGGTATTGAAAAAAAGAAATTAATAATATTTAAATGCTGGAAAAAAAGAGAAAGGAAAGTGAAGGAGCTCAGAAATTCAGGCAACTGATTATAGCTTACACGTAGTAAGAGAAGAGGAGGTGTGACCACAGAAAGACACAGAAGAAGGAGAAAAGAGAAAGAAGGAAATCATTTAGAGGTGCCGTTGTAAAGGCAATACCTCAACAACATCACATCACATCACATACTATTATCATTTACTAATTGTTCTACTTCCTTACTTTTACATTTAGACAAACCTTGTATGTTAATAACCCTGAATAAAAATTCCCCCTCTTCACTGTTTATGTTCTCATTTCTCCGGTCCCGTCAGTTCTCATTATCATCTGTGTCCAATCTTACAATCTTACCTTTCTTTATTATCCAGTTTCTTCCCAGCCTCCTTTTTTCTTTCAGTTCTTCTTTTAGCTTTGCATTTGCTTCTCCTTCTTTTCTCGTCATGTCTACACTCATTCTTATCTTCTTATATAAATCATTTGTTGAGTTTCTAAGTACCCCACAATTTTTCAAGATCCTCCATTTTTCATATTCCTCTCTCAGTCCTACAAGTACTGGTCTTCCCTTCCCTTCTTCTCTTTTCCCAATCCTGAATACTTTCTCTATTTCATTCTCTAGTCTATCTATCTATCTATCTATTGCCAGACGCCATAATCCCGTAAGGGGTGGGCATTTGACTGTTGAGTTAGTTGTTTTACGGGGAGGGGCACTAACCCTCCGCCAATCCACTTACTGACACGTAGGGAGCACGTATGGTTTGGTTATATGGTTACCACCCAGGGTTGTAAATGGTTTCTTGGCATACAGGAAACCATTAGGCTTGTCACTCAATGTAAAGCTACCTGTAAAGGAAAGAAAAGCAGTAAGAAGTGACAGGAAAGATGGGAGAAATAGGAAGAGAGGAGGACAGGCACAGAAAAAGAAGGATAAATACTTCTTTAAATATTCTAGCACATACCTCTGTACCCTCTTTTTCTCTCTCTCTGGCCTCCCTATTATCACTTCCTAGCACATTGAACACAACTAAATTCTTCCTTCTCTTTTCCTTATCCTCCCTCTCTTCTAAATTTTCCATTACACTCTTAAGCACCTTCTCAGTAAAACCCTTTTCACCATCTCGTTCTCTTTCCACCCATTTCTTTTCCAGGCCCTTAATCATATCTCTCAACTCATCATTTGCTGTCTTCAGCTTACTCAATTCCTCTTTCATTACAGACATTTCTTTCATTGCTACCCTTGCTACTGTTAAGACTTCTTGGCTTCCAACCCCATCTTTGGAATCTCCTGGTTTCTCAGGTTGATTGGCCCCACTCCACTTATTTTCAATTTCTTCCAAATTGCTGTTGATTACAGTGTATTTCTCCTTTATTACCTTGAGCTCTTCTTTCATCTTTGTATTTTCCATCTTCAGCTCTTGTTGTTCCCTCACACTATTTTTCCAGTCACTGCTACAAGGCTTACCCTACAGAACCACACATTCATTCTTTTCACTGCATTTAGTCCCTCTTTGGTTAATCCTTCACATTCCTGGTGCCGCCAGTTACCGCATCTATCACACTCGGCACCTCCAGCCTCAACCCAGCGATTGCAATCAGTACATACCTCCTTCTTGGCCCTCACTTCATCGTCACAGTTTCTACACAGCATATCTTCACTCAGCCTTCCAGTATACTCACACCTTCTGCATGTCTTCTTGCATCACGCTCTTTAGCACCTCTGTTTTCGTCCGACCAACACGTGCCTTCTTTGTTTACGCGTCTCTCGGTCCGGTTGTTTGTTTACATGGTACGTTGAGGCAACATGTCCTCGTCCACAGTGAAACAAAGCGGTAAATAAATAATTCCTAAAACTTGACATTAATCAGCTGACTTTTCACTGGAAACATGTGAAAAAAATATTGTATTTATTTCAGATTTTTTGTTACGTCTTTTCTCTGCTGTTTTTATGTATTTTTCTTCAATTTTCAAAACTCGCAAGTGCAACATATAGCAGATTTTATCTCAGATGCTTATGATTTCGACCTAACAAAGTCTCGACTTTGTTATGAGATCCTTAGCCCCCCACTGGCCCCCTATTGGCTCCCCATTTAGACATGATTCCTCAGTTTCTGAAGACATTGCTACGTCATCGGGTGAATCTGAATCTACGTGGCCTGGGATGCTTTGTAGACCTCTTCCTATTTCCTTCATTACAAAGTTTGCACAATAATTATTATTTGAACAGCTGATAATATATTCAAGAGCTTCTGTGCATAAAATTTGCCATTGAAAAGTATATAATTTTACGGGTGGAGGGTGACGTCACAGGGGCATTGTGGGAGATGAGACGGGGCTGTGGGGATGATGAAGGTGAGCGATGACTGCATTTATTATTATTTATTTATGGTGTTTCTTCGCTTATTTTTACGGTAATTATCATGTCTGTATATTTATTAGTATCTGGTGCCTTTATGGAGACTTGGAGTTGGTTGATATAGTGTATAATTCTTTAGTGCTTCACAAATATCCTTCTCTCCTTTCACACTTTCCTGTAAAATGTCTACGCCAGTTTTCTATACGGCGTGGTGTTCTTTCTTTTTCCTGCCGGCTTCGGCTGAAGGGCTTGGAGGGCGGGGGAGAGCCTTCTTCTTTGCTATCCTTATCTCATTCTAGTAGTTCAGTTACTCTTCTAGGAGCTGCCTAGCATGGGCCAACAGGCCTACTGCAGTTATCCTCTCTTCCTGTTCTTATGTTCTTGTGTATAGGTGATTCCCTTGTCCGTAATGGATTGTATTTTATTTTTTACTTTGTGTGTGTGTGTGTGTGTGTGTGTGTGTCTAATGAGAGAGGAGGGGGAGGAAAGGGGGGGGATGGAGGGGAGAGAGGAGGTAAGGAGGGATGGAGGGGAGAGAGGAGGTAAGGGGGGATGGAGGAAAAGTGTTTTTCGAGGAGGAGGAAGAGGGAAGGAAGATTGATGACAAGAGATGGAGAGAGGAGGAGGAGAGAGGAAGGAAAGAAAAAAAGAAAAAGAAAGGAGAGGTGGAGGAAAGATGGGGGGGAACTAGTGGGGGTGGAGGGAAGGGAGGATGTAAGGAGGGAGAGGAACAGGAGGAAGAGTGCTTTTCAGGGAGGAGGAAGAGATGGAAGGAAGAAGAAAGACAAAAGGAGAAGAAAGGAGAGAGAGAGAAAGTTGGAGGAAAGAGGGGGGGAGAACTAGTGGGGGTGGAGGGAAGGGAGGATGTCAGGAGGGAGGAGAATTGGAGGAAGAGTGCTTTTCAGGGAGGAGGAAGAGCTGGAAGGAAAAAGAAAGACGAGGAGAAGGAAGGAAGGAGAGAGAGAGAGAGAGAGGTGGAGGAAAGAGGGGGGGGGAGAACTAGTGGGGGTGGAGGGAAGGGAGGATGTCAGGAGGGAGGAGAATTGGAGGAAGAGTGCTTTTCAGGGAGGAGGAAGAGGTGGAAGGCAAAAGGAAAATAAGGAAGGAAGGAAGGAGAGAGAGAGGTGGAGGAAAGGGGGGGGAGAACTAGTGGGGTGGAGGGAAGGGAGGATGTCAGGAGGGAGGAGAATTGGAGGAAGAGTGCTTTTCAGGGAGGAGGAAGAGGTGGAAGGCAAAAGGAAAAGAAGGAAGGAAGGAAGGAGAGAGAGAGAGAGGTGGAGGAAAGAGGGGGGGGGAGAACTAGTGGGGTGGAGGGAAGGGAGGATGTCAGGAGGGAGGAGAATTGGAGGAAGAGTGCTTTTCAGGGAGGAGGAAGGAAAAAGAAAGACGAGGAGAAGGAAGGAAGGAGAGAGAGAGAGAGAGAGAGGTGGAGGAAAGAGGGGGGGGGAAAACTAGTGGGGGTGGAGGGAGGGGAGGATGTCAGGAGGGAGGAGAATTGGAGGAAGAGTGCTTTTCAGGGAGGAGGAAGAGGTGGAAGGCAAAAGGAAAAGAAGGAAGGAGAGAGAGAGAGAGAGGTGGAGGAAAGAGGGGGGGGGGAGAACTAATGGGGTGGAGGGAAGGGAGGATGTCAGGAGGGAGGAGAATTGGAGGAAGAGTGCTTTTCAGGGAGGAGGAAGAGGTGGAAGGAAAAAAGGAAGACATGGAGGAGAAGGAAGGAAGGAAGGAGAGAGAGAGGTGGAGGAAAGAGGGGCAGTGGAGGGGGGGAGGAAACTAGTGGGGGGGATGGAGGGAGGGAAGGAATGTGGGGGTGGATGGAATGTGCCGGCTTTTGATCAGTCAGTCAGGCTACAGCAGTCACAGGGGGAGGGGCTGCAATTTTGGTAAGATATTTTTCCTTTCTTTTTCCAGTAATTACCTTTCTCTCTCCATTAATTGCTTCTGTGGTGATGATATTGATTTTAATGTGTATTGTAAACAGGCCTGAGTGTTTCTAAAGCATACTCATGATTGAAAGGCTAAGAACATGACAGAGCTGGGTGTGAACTCTGGGGTGGGGTGTGTGTATGTGGAGATTGGGGTATGTGTAGTTTTTTGAGTGTGTATGTGTGTAGATTTTGGGTGTGAGTGTAGATTGGGGTGTGTATGTGTGGAGTTTGGATTGTGTATGTGTATGGATTTGGGGGGGGTGTTTAGATTGGGGGTGTATGTGGAGATTGTGTGTGTGTGTGTGTGTGTGTGTAGAGTTGGGGGTTACTATGTGGAGTTTGGGGTATCTGTGTGTGTGGAATTGTGGTTTTGTTTGTGTATGGATATTTTGATATTATTTGTGATTTTCTTGTGATGGCTTATAAGGAATATTCTTTTTCAGGAGTGTGAGTTGGGGAGAAGGCAGCCTGATAATGAAGAAGAGAAAAAAAGATCTGGAAGGTTCAGTAATTGGCCATGTAGCTGTAGAGAGACTGCTACCACAACCACAACTACCCCCTACCACAACTACCACAACCATCTTTGGGGGACATTTAATTGGATACTTACTAGGTGAATATGCCAGAACCTTCTCAATTTTATTATTATTATTATTATTATTATTTTATGCATGCTACCTGGAGGGGTTAGGTATATAACTTTCCCAGCTAATTTATAAAAATAATTTGAGTTTTTAGTGACACCCCCAGCCTTCACAGTTTATGGCCAAGTGTAGCCTGATTGGGAGGGTAATTTTGACTAGTAACCAAGGAGACTTATTCCATACTCATGACCAGGGCTCTCTGTAAAATCTCTAACCCCTTTTCTGTTAATGGCCAGGTGTAGTCAGATTGGGAGGGTGATTTTGACTAGTAACCAAGGAGACTCATGACCAAGGCTGTTCGTAAAGATCCCTAACCCCTTTTCAGTTACTTTATGGCCAAGTGTAGTCATATTGGAAGGGTAATTTTGACTAGTAACCAAGGAGACTCATGACCAAGGCTGTTCTTAAAAATCCCTAACCCCATTTCAGTTACTTTTTGGCCAGGTGTAGTCAGATTAAATCATTCCATAACTAAGGTTCATAAAATTCCATGCAAAGACTATGTAAAGATTCCTAACTCCCCTTTAGTTACTTTATGGCTGTGTAGTCAGATTGAGATGGTAATTTGGGCTAGTAACCAAGGAGACTCATTCTTTAACTAAGGCTAAAATTCCACTAGAATAATGTAAAGATCCTTATGCCTTTTTTCAGTTAATTTATGGCCAAGTGTAGGGATTGGAAAAGTAATTTTGACTATTAACCAAGGAGACTCATGACCAATGCTCTTTATATACTGAATTTTTGACCCTTTTATTCAGTTACTTCTTGGCCAAGTGTTGTCAGATTGGAAAGGTAATTTTGACTAGTAACCAAGGAGACTCATTCCCTAACCAAGGCTCAAATTCCATGCAGCAACTATTCAGAGATCTCTAACTCCTTTTCAGTCAGTGGTTGGCCAGGTGTAGCTAAATTGGAAAGATAATTTTGACTAGTAACCAAGGAGACTCATGACCAAGGCCCTGTGTAATGATCCCTAGCCTGATTTCAGTTACTTTATGGACAAGTGTAGTCAGATTGGGAGGGTAATTTTGACTAGTAACCAAGGAGACACAACCAAGGCCCTACGTATTGATCCTTAGCCTAATTTCCGTTACTTTTTGGCTAAGTGTAGGCAGATAGGAATGGTAATTTTGACTAGTAACCAGGGAGACTCCCTAACTAAGGCTAGTATTCCATACAGGAACTATGTAAAGATCCCTCACCCCTTTTCAATTTAATTGGATACTTACTAGGTGAATATGCCAGAACCTTCTCAATTTTATTATTATTATTATTATTATTATTATTATTATTATTTTATGCATGCTACCTGCAGGGGTTAGGTATATAACTTTCCCAGCTAATTTATAAAAATAATTTGAGTTTTTAGTGACAGCCCCAGCCTTCACAGTTTATGGCCAAGTGTAGCCTGATTGGGAGGGTAATTTTGACTAGTAACCAAGGAGACTTATTCCATACTCATGACCAGGGCTCTCTGTAAAATCTCTAACCCCTTTTCTGTTAATGGCCAGGTGTAGTCAGATTGGGAGGGTGATTTTGACTAGTAACCAAGGAGACTCATGACCAAGGCTGTTTGTAAAGATCCCTAACCCCTTTTCAGTTACTTTATGGCCAAGTGTAGAGATTGGAAAGGTAATTTTGACCAGTAACCAAGGAGACTCATGACCAAGGCTGTTCATAAAGATCCCTAACCCCTTTTCAGTTACTTTATGGCCAAGTGTAGTCATATTGGAAGGGTAATTTTGACTAGTAACCAAGGAGACTCATGACCAAGGCTGTTCTTAAAGATCCCTAACCCCATTTCAGTTACTTTTTGGCCAGGTGTAGTCAGATTAAATCATTCCATAACTAAGGTTCATAAAATTCCATGCAAAGACTATGTAAAGATTCCTAACTCCCTTGTAGTTACTTTATGGCTGTGTAGTCAGATTGAGATGGTAATTTGGGCTAGTAACCAAGGAGACTCATTCTTTAACTAAGGCTAAAATTCCACTAGAATAATGTAAAGATCCTTATGCCTTTTTTCAGTTAATTTATGGCCAGGTGTAGTCAGATTGGGAGGGTGATTTTGACTATTAACCAAGGAGACTCATGACCAATGCTCTTTATATACTATATTTTTGACCCTTTTATTCAGTTACTTCTTGGCCAAGTGTTGTCAGATTGGAAAGGTAATTTTGACTAGTAACCAAGGAGACTCATTCCCTAACCAAGGCTCAAATTCCATGCAGCAACTATTCAGAGATCTCTAACTCCTTTTCAGTCAGTGGTTGGCCAGGTGTAGCTAGATTGGAAAGATAATTTTGACTAGTAACCAAGGAGACTCATGACCAAGGCCCTGTGTAATGATCCCTAGCCTGATTTCAGTTACTTTATGGACAAGTGTAGTCAGATTGGGAGGGTAATTTTGACTAGTAACCAAGGAGACACAACCAAGGCCCTACGTATTGATCCTTAGCCTAATTTCCGTTACTTTTTGGCTAAGTGTAGGCAGATAGGAATGGTAATTTTGACTAGTAACCAGGGAGACTCATTCCCAAACTAAGGCTAGTATTCCATACAGGAACTATGTAAAGATCCCTCACCCCTTTTCAATTTAATTGGATACTTACTAGGTGAATATGCCAGAACCTTCTCAATTTTATTATTATTATTATTGTTATTATTATTATTATTTTATGCATGCTACCTGCAGGGGTTAGGTATATAACTTTCCCAGCTAATTTATAAAAATAATTTGAGTTTTTAGTGACACCCCCCAGCCTTCACAGTTTATGGCCAAGTGTAGCCTGATTGGGAGGTTAATTTTGACTAGTAACCAAGGAGACTCATTCCATACTCATGACCAGGGCTCTCTGTAAAATCTCTAACCCCTTTTCTGTTAATGGCCAGGTGTAGTCAGATTGGGAGGGTGATTTTGACTAGTAACCAAGGAGACTCATGACCAATCTGTTCGTAAAGATCCCTAACCCCTTTTCAGTTACTTTATGGCCAAGTGTAGAGATTGGAAAGGTAATTTTGACTAGTAACCAAGGAGACTCATGACCAAGGCTGTTCATAGATATCCCTAACCCCTTTTCAGTTACTTTATGGCCAAGTGTAGTCATATTGGAAGGGTAATTTTGACTAGTAACCAAGGAGACTCATGACCAAGGCTGTTCTTAAAAATTCCTAACCCCTTTTCATTTACTTTTTGGCCAGGTGTAGTCAGATTAAATCATTCCATAACTAAGGTTCGTAAAATTCCATGCAAAGACTATGTAAAGATTCCTAACTCCCTTTTAGTTACTTTATGGCTGTGTAGTCAGATTGAGATGGTAATTTGGGCTAGTAACCAAGGAGACACATTCTTTAAGGCTAAAATTCCACTAGAATAATGTAAAGATCCTTATGCCTTTTTTCAGTTAATTTATGGCCAAGTGTAGAGATTGGAAAAGTAATTTTGACTATTAACCAAGGAGACTCATGACCAATGCTCTTTATATACTGAATTTTTGACCCTTTTATTCAGTTACTTCTTGGCCAAGTGTTGTCAGATTGGAAAGGTAATTTTGACTAGTAACCAAGGAGACTCATTCCCTAACCAAGGCTCAAATTCCATGCAGCAACTATTCAGAGATCTCTAACTCCTTTTCAGTCAGTGGTTGGCCAGGTGTAGCTAAATTGGAAAGATAATTTTGACTAGTAACCAAGGAGACTCATGACCAAGGCCCTGTGTAATGATCCCTAGCCTGATTTCAGTTACTTTATGGACAAGTGTAGTCAGATTGGGAGGGTAATTTTGACTAGTAACCAAGGAGACACAACCAAGGCCCTACGTATTGATCCTTAGCCTAATTTCCGTTACTTTTTGGCTAAGTGTAGGCAGATAGGAATGGTAATTTTGACTAGTAACCAGGAGACTCATTCCTAACTAAGGCTAGTATTCCATACAGGAACTAAGATCTCACTCCTTTTTCAGGCTGACGGCAGTAGTAGTCAGATTGATGGTAATTTTGACTCAAGTAATCCGCGCCCCTACTCATGACCAAGGAGGCTCTTCATAATTCCTAGCTATTTACGCAAAGCTGTCAGATTTGTTGGCTAGTAACCAAGGAGACTCATTTGACTCATGACCAAGGCCTAGTAAAGATCCCTACCCTTTCCTCTCTGATGGCCGAGAAACAGATCAGGGCAGTGTTTGACTCACTCACCAAGGCGGAGACTGTCACAATAGTTATCTCCGGGTAAACACCATTCCTTTCTGTATATTATTTCACATAAAGTGCACGGCAGAAAAAGTAATGGTAATGGCTGTACATTCATCTCATATTTTGTGACTAGCATCATGTTCCCAGTATGTTTATCTGATAACAATTCAAAGACTCAGACAAGGTAGTATAAAGCAGTTAGCGAGCATTCATTAAAACACTAGATCAATATCGTTTGCTTTAAATTGGAATTGTAAACCAAGGATTCGACCTCAAACCATTGCTCGTCATTATCTTCGTATTTGTGGGAGTGACTCAGTCAGATTTTAGTAGTTGTAAATTGAATAAGTAACCAAGGAGACTCATTCCTAACTCATAACTGCAGCTCGTCAAATGCAAACACATCTTGCATTTTTTGTAAGAGTGACTGATTTCAGAAGTGGCTATAGGTATAAAAATATTCATTCCTAATACCTGGCTGTAACATTTACTAGAATATGATGCTATGCCTTCTTTGGTTTAAAATATCATAGCATCATGAATTTTGAATTGTAATCAGATGAGTAGAACGCCGCTAGTCATGAAGAAGTGCTGTGAAAGGGTATTTTATAGCATTGTCTTGTTCTACCACTGAATCAGGTGAGATTGACCTTCAATTATATTAAATAAGAAGGTGGGAAGTAGTGCTATATACTGTATAACCGTCTACTTCTAAATGAATAATTTGTATTATATTCCTACAGAAAACTTTGAGGAGGCCCAGGTGGGTGCGCGCAAGAGCAGGGTCTCCAGAGAGAAGTGGATGGCGGTCTCAGGAAAGGAGTGGAGACTGCCTGAGAACTCAGAGTAGCAGAGGTCACGACAAGCTGGAGAGGTTGAAATCTGCTGTGATGGGCATAGTATTGTCTCCTGTCTCTCTGCCTTCTTGTCTCTTTTGTCTGTCTCTTCATGTCACTTTCTCGTCTGTCCAGATCTCTGTCTCTTTCTGTCACTCCTGTTTGTCTGCTAGCGTAGGGCAGGTAATTCATGGTCTTCTGGTTGAGATTGAGCAGTGACACACTCCACAGTAGCCAAGGATGAGATGGAGGGATGCGCGGAGAGATGGAGGGATGGAGAGATGGGCGGGAGAGAATGTGTAAGAGGGAGGTGGGGGGGGAGGATGGTTGCAGTGGGAGCCTTTGATGAGAGGGGGGGTGTGAGTTGGAGGATGCAGAGATCTGACAGTGTGAGAATACATGTGATCACACCTACAGATTAGAGATGTCTGGGCGGGCTTGATCTGATGATAGATATATAACCACCCCATCGCTACTGTATTGATGTGGGAGTGGTAATCCAGCGAAACATACCAATCAAGGAGACTCATTCATAACTCACTCAAATTCAATGACCAGCCCCATCAGGTGAAGGACAGATTACGGCAAAGAGTTTTCTACAAATCTAAGTGATGGGAAGCATTTTAGCCCATAAATTATATTTTTCTCAGCTTAATGTTGCTGACACATATCTGGGCACCTACACCTTCCCAAGGCCTGCAGGTCGGGCACTCCAGCCTGCAAAAACTGATTACAGTGAGATACTGTTTGGATCTACTTGTGTCAGGCAGATCATCTCGCGCCCATCAAATGGGGGGTAATTTGAGCCGCATCATAGAAAATTTTCATAAACCTGAATCTGCAGTAATTTAAATCTAACATTACATGGTGATATTGTTTCTAACTACTTTTATATATAGATCTATTGTTGAATGGAAATTTAATGTTGTCTTTGCATTATTCATGATGCCTTGTCCTCAAAATGGTTATTTATGAGCCCCTCTGAGCCACAAAGTGTCCTAAGACACCCGCGCGGGCCTCTCTCGCCGCATAGGTTGTGTCCACCTCGCCATGTTCCTTGCTACTACCAACAAATCAATTATTGTGGTGCTAACAGACTATACATTAGACTACGCAAGAAAGACAGAACAGCGTTATGACCTGTTAGTGAGCAGCATTGCAAAGCATATGCATATGTGTCACATTGTCCATGCATTGGGCATGTGAGGCTGAGGATGGCACTGGATGCAGGCGGGGGAGAAGGAGGGTAGCTAAGGGGTAGATTGAGCCACTGTTTTGGGAGGAGGATGGGGCTGGGAGGTTGGTGTGGCGCGGGTTGACTGGGGAGGAGGATCGGAGCAGTGGTGTTGTGGATTAGAGGCAGAGTGAGATGGTCAGTTTATTTGCAGGAGGAGGAGGAACATGGAGGTTGAGAGGTGCCACTGAGCCACCTGGGATGCGGATGTGAACCCCTTTGCTGGGATAGCAGTTCTCCATGCTGCTTGATCTCTAGCAGCTTCTCTGTCCAGCCCTTTATCCCTGAGGACACTGACTTCATACCAGGTCTTTCAGTCGGCCTCTCAACTTTACCCTCTATGTTCACACCTATCACCCTCCACACCCAAATGTCATCCCCCATCCTCTCCACATGCCCAAACCATCTCACTCTACCCCTCCTAATCACAACACCACTACACTCCAGTCCCATCCTTCCTCCCAAAGTATCTCAGTCTACCCCCTTCTCATCACACCAATACACTCCAGCCCCATCCTTCCTCCCAAAACCATCTCAATCTACCCCTTAACTCTACCCTCAACACTCACACCTCTCCCCCGCTGCATCCAGTTGCCATCCTTCATTCTCTCCACATGCCCAATGCAATGGACAGTAAATTTCTATGACTGCACCTCTGTAGATATATACTTTACCAATGCCTTCACCCACACTGGATAAAACTTAGGTCATAACGTACCAACTGTTCCCTAATCTTTCTTGCATAGTCTACTGTATAGTCTGTTAACTGCTCTAACACCTGTATCTAAATGACTTGTTAATTATGCTAAAGAAGGGCTATGGCAGAGGTCAGCAACCTGCAGCTCAGGAACAGCACGCGGCTCTTAGGACACTTTTGTGGCTCCAGGAGCTTCATAAATAACCATTTATTCTTTCAGACCAAAGGCATCATATTACACATGCAAGGCAACATTAGATTTTTCATTCAGCTTTAATAAGATCTATACTATAAGCAGATCAAACAATATCACCGTAATGTTTTGTTTAGATTTAGAATACTGCAGATTTCGGTTTATGAGAATTTTCTGTATTGCGGCTCCAAGAGTACTACATTTTTATGAAACAAAAGATCTATCCTACAAGTAGATCAAATAGTATCACCATAATGTTTTGTTTAGAATACTGCAGATTTCAGTTTCAGAATTTTTTGTATTGCGTCTCCAAGAGTACTACATTTTTATGAAACTTTAAAACAATTGGCTCTTGTAGCTTTAAGGGTTGCTGACCTCTGGGCTATGGGAAAGGTGTACAGGCAAGGTAAGGTCAATCTGGCATTAAGCTGTATCCCTCCACAAAAGGACAAAAAGCTATACCAATTTATGGGCTAAAATTGGTGCTTCCATCTCACTTAGATTTCTTAACCAAGGAAAAAATAATCTTGCCACTTAACTATACTGTAGTCTGTCCTTCACCTGATGGAACTGGCCCATTCTCACAAATTTGGTACTTAATTGATTACAGTTTCATTAATTTTATAGTTATGGAGGTAGGAATGAGTCTCCTTGGTTACTATATGTTTTCACTGGACAGTAGGTACCACTCCCACATCAATACAGTGTGCTTAATGGAAATTCAGTATGTATCTATCTAACCTATATATTGCCAGACATCTTAATCCTGTAAGGTGTGGCCACAAATATCCTCCACACTGTCCTGTCCTCTTCCATCCCTCCAACTCACACCCCCCCTCTCATCTCCATCCCTCCAACTCACACCCTCCCTCCACCATATCTACCCACACTCCTCCCTCTTACACACATTCTCTCCCATATCTACTTGTATCTTCTCTCCATCCCTCCAACTAACACCCCCTCCCATCTCTCCACTCCATCCCTCCATCTCATCCTTGGCTATAATGTAAGAATGAGTGTCCTTGCTCAATTCAACCCTCCATAGTTACCTGCCTACACTAACAGACAAACAGGAGTGACAGAAAAGAGACAGATAAGACAGACAGACATGAGAAGTGACATGAGAGAAAGACAGACAAGAGACAGATAAGACAGACAGACAAGAGGGACAAAGACAAGAGACAGGAAAAACAGACAGGAGAGACAGGAGACAGTACTATACCCATCACAACAGATTTCAACCTCTCCAAGCAGTCGTGGCCCCTCTGCTACTCTGAGTTCTCCAGGCAGTCTCCCTTCACTCCTCTTGAACCGCCATCACGCTGCCATCTCTCTGGAACCCAGCTTTCTTGTACTTCACTTACACCCACACAAACCCAAGGCTGCCACAGGAACACCACTGCAATGATTGTAGGAATATAATACAAATTATTCACATTTACAGTAGACAGTTATACAGTATATAGCACTAATTCTTCTACCTTCTACTTGGCCTATATTTTGCCTTACGCAGTCCATCCCACACAGTTCAGTGGCAGAACAAGGTAATGCTATAGAGTACCCTTTCCACAGCACTTCTTCATGACTACCAACATTCTACTCATCTACAGTTACAATTCAAAATTCATGATGCTATGATATTTTAAACCAAAAAAGAAGGGCATAGCATCATATTCTAATATAACTGTTACAGCCAGGTATTCAAAGTGAATGTTTTTTTTTTTATACCTATAGCCACTTCTGAATCAGTCACTCCTGCAAAAGAATACCAAGATGTGTTTGAATTTGACGAGCTGTAGTTATGAGTTAGGAATGAGTCTCCTTGGTTACTATTCCAATTTACAACTACTAAAATCTGACTGGTCACTCCCACACAAAATACCAAGATGTGGTTGCATCTGATGAGCTGTGGTTTTGAGTCAGGGATGAGTCTCCTTGGTTACTATTCCAATTTACAACTAAAATTTGATGCTAGTCCTGAACAAGTGCTATGAGTCTCCTTGGTTACTAGCTTGCTTTTACTCTACCTTGGCCTAAAATTGCCATCTCTCCATCCTGAATGCTCAATTGTTATCAGATAAACACTAGAACATGATGCTAGTCACAAAGAAGTGCTATGGGATGAATGTACAGCCATACCATTGCTTTTTTTCTGCCAATGCGCTATGTGAAATAATATACAAAGGAATGAACACCTGGGCAAAGCTATTGTGACAGTCTCCTTGGTTATTAGTCAAAACTGCCCACCCAATCTGACTACACCTGGCCATCAATTAACTGAAAAGGGGCTAGGGATCTTTACAAAGCCTTGGTCATGAGTCAAGAATGAGTCTCCTTGGTTACTAGCCAGAATTACCCCCAAATCTGACAGCTTTGCCATAAACTAACAAAATTATGAAAAGCCTCCTTGGTCATGAGTAAGGAATGAGTCTCCTTGGTTACTAGTCAAAATTACCATCAATCTGACTACTACTTGCCATCAGCTTCCTGAAAAGGGGTGAGGGATCTTTACATAGTTCCTGTATGGAATACTAGCCTTAGTTAAGGAATGAGTCTCCCTGGTTACTAGTCAAAATTACCATTCCTATCTGCCTACACTTAGCCAAAAAGTAACGGAAATTAGGCTACGGATCAATACGTAGGGCCTTGGTTGTGTCTCCTTGGTTACTAGTCAAAATTACCCTCCCAATCTGACTACACTTGTCCATAAAGTAACAAATCAGGCTAGGGATCATTACACAGGGCCTTGGTCATGAGTCTCCTTGGTTACTAGTCAAAATTACAATTTACAACTACTAAAATCTGACTGGTCACTCCCACACAAAATACCAAGATGTGGTTGCATCTGACGAGCTGTGGTTTTGAGTCAGGGATGAGTCTCCTTGGTTACTATTCCAATTTACAACTAAAATTTGATGCTAGTCCTGAACAAGTGCAATGAATCTCCTTGGTTACTAGCTTGCTTTTACTCTACCTTGGCCTAAAATTGCCATCTCTCCATCCTGAATGCTGAATTGTTATCAGATAAACACTAGAACATGATGCTAGTCACAAAGAAGTGCTATGGGATGAATGTACAGCCATACCATTGCTTTTTTTCTGCCAATGCGCTATGTGAAATAATATGCAAAGGAATGAACACCAGGGCAAAGCTATTGTGACAGTCTCCTTGGTTATTAGTCAAAACTGCCCACCCAATCTGACTACACCTGGCCATCAATTAACTGAAAAGGGGCTAGGGATCTTTACAAAGCCTTGGTCATGAGTCAAGAATGAGTCTCCTTGGTTACTAGCCAGAATTACCCCCAAATCTGACAGCTTTGCCATAAACTAACAAAATTATGAAGAGCCTCCTTGGTCATGAGTAAGGAATGAGTCTCCTTGGTTACTAGTCAAAATTACCATCAATCTGACTACTACTTGCCATCAGCTTACTGAAAAGGGGTGAGGGATCTTTACATAGTTCCTGTATGGAATACCAGCCTTAGTTAGGGAATGAGTCTCCCTGGTTACTAGTCAAAATTACCATTCCTATCTGCCTACACTTAGCCAAAAAGTAACGGAAATTAGGCTACGGATCAATACGTAGGGCCTTGGTTGTGTCTCCTTGGTTACTAGTCAAAATTACCCTCCCAATCTGACTACACTTGTCCATAAAGTAACTGAAATCAGGCTAGGGATCATTACACAGGGCCTTGGTCATGAGTCTCCTTGGTTATTAGTCAAAATTATCTTTCCAATTTAGCTACACCTGGCGAACCACTGACTGAAAAGGAGTTAGAGATCTCTGAATAGTTGCTGCATGGAATTTGAGCCTTGGTTAGGGAATGAGTCTCCTTGGTTACTAGTCAAAATTACCTTTCCAATCTGACAACACTTGGCCAAGAAGTAACTGAATAAAAGGGTCATAAATACAGTATATAAAGAGCATTGGTCATGAGTCTCCTTGGTTAATAGTCAAAATTACTTTTCCAATCCCTACACTTGGCCATAAATTAACTGAAAAAAGGCATAAGGATCTTTACATTATTCTAGCATGGAATTTTAGCCTTAGTTAAAGAATGAGTCTCCTTGGTTACTAGCCCAAATTACCATCTCAATCTGACTACACAGCCATAAAGTAACTAAAAGGGAGTTAGGAATCTTTACATAGTCTTTGCATGGAATTTTATGAACCTTAGTTATGGAATGATTTAATCTGACTACACCTGGCCAAAAAGTAACTGAAAAGGGGTTAGGGATCTTTACGAAAAGCCTTGGTCATGAGTCTCCTTGGTTACTAGTCAAAATTACCCTTCCAATATGACTACACTTGGCCATAAAGTAACTGAAAAGGGGTTAGGGATCTTTATGAACAGCCTTGGTCATGAGTCTCCTTGGTTACTAGTCAAAATTACCTTTCCAATCTCTACACTTGGCCATAAAGTATCCGAAAAGGGGTTAGGGATCTTTACGAACAGATTGGTCATGAGTCTCCTTGGTTACTAGTCAAAATCACCCTCCCAATCTGACTACACCTGGCCATTAACAGAAAAGGGGTTAGAGATTTTACAGAGAGCCCTGGTCATGAGTATGGAATGAGTCTCCTTGGTTACTAGTCAAAATTAACCTCCCAATCAGGCTACACTTGGCCATAAACTGTGAAGGCTGGGGGTCTCACTAAAAACTCAAATTATTTTTATAAATTAGCTGGGAAAGTTATATACCTAACCCCTGCAGGTAGCATGCATAAAATAATAATAATAATAACAATAATAATAATAAAATTGAGAAGGTTCTGGCATATTCACCTAGTAAGTATCCAATTAAATTGAAAAGGGGTGAGGGATCTTTACATAGTTCCTGTATGGAATACTAGCCTTAGTTAAGGAATGAGTCTCCCTGGTTACTAGTCAAAATTACCATTCCTATCTGCCTACACTTAGCCAAAAAGTAACGGAAATTAGGCTAAGGATCAATACGTAGGGCCTTGGTTGTGTCTCCTTGGTTACTAGTCAAAATTACCCTCCCAATCTGACTACACTTGTCCATAAAGTAACTGAAATCAGGCTAGGGATCATTACACAGGGCCTTGGTCATGAGTCTCCTTGGTTACTAGTCAAAATTATCTTTCCAATTTAGCTACACCTGGCCAACCACTGACTGAAAAGGAGTTAAGAGATCTCTGAATAGTTGCTGCATGGAATTTGAGCCTTGGTTAGGGAATGAGTCTCCTTGGTTACTAGTCAAAATTACCTTTCCAATCTGACAACACTTGGCCAAGAAGTAACTGAATAAAAGGGTCAAAAATTCAGTATATAAAGAGCATTGGTCATGAGTCTCCTTGGTTAATAGTCAAAATTACTTTTCCAATCTCTACACTTGGCCATAAATTAACTGAAAAAAGGCATAAGGATCTTTACATTATTCTAGTGGAATTTTAGCCTTAGTTAAAGAATGAGTCTCCTTGGTTACTAGCCCAAATTACCATCTCAATCTGACTACACAGCCATAAAGTAACTAAAAGGGAGTTAGGAATCTTTACATAGTCTTTGCATGGAATTTTACGAACCTTAGTTATGGAATGATTTAATCTGACTACACCTGGCCAAAAAGTAAATGAAAAGGGGTTAGGAATTTTTAAGAACAGCCTTGGTCATGAGTCTCCTTGGTTACTAGTCAAAATTACCCTTCCAATATGACTACACTTGGCCATAAAGTAACTGAAAAGGGGTTAGGGATATCTATGAACAGCCTTGGTCATGAGTCTCCTTGGTTACTAGTCAAAATTACCTTTCCAATCTCTACACTTGGCCATAAAGTAACTGAAAAGGGGTTAGGGATCTTTACGAACAGATTGGTCATGAGTCTCCTTGGTTACTAGTCAAAATCACCCTCCCAATCTGACTACACCTGGCCATTAACAGAAAAGGGGTTAGAGATTTTACAGAGAGCCCTGGTCATGAGTATGGAATGAGTCTCCTTGGTTACTAGTCAAAATTAACCTCCCAATCAGGCTACACTTGGCCATAAACTGTGAAGGCTGGGGGTCTCACTAAAAACTCAAATTATTTTTATAAATTAGCTGGGAAAGTTATATACCTAACCCCTGCAGGTAGCATGCATAAAATAATAATAATAATAACAATAATAATAATAAAATTGAGAAGGTTCTGGCATATTCACCTAGTAAGTATCCAATTAAATTGAAAAGGGGTGAGGGATCTTTACATAGTTCCTGTATGGAATACTAGCCTTAGTTTGGGAATGAGTCTCCCTGGTTACTAGTCAAAATTACCATTCCTATCTGCCTACACTTAGCCAAAAAGTAACGGAAATTAGGCTAAGAATCAATACGTAGGGCCTTGGTTGTGTCTCCTTGGTTACTAGTCAAAATTACCCTCCCAATCTGACTACACTTGTCCATAAAGTAACTGAAATCAGGCTAGGGATCATTACACAGGGCCTTGGTCATGAGTCTCCTTGGTTACTAGTCAAAATTATCTTTCCAATCTAGCTACACCTGGCCAACCACTGACTGAAAAGGGGTTAGAGATCTCTGAATAGTTGCTGCATGGAATTTGAGCCTTGGTTAGGGAATGAGTCTCCTTGGTTACTAGTCAAAATTACCTTTCCAATCTGACAACACTTGGCCAAGAAGTAACTGAATAAAAGGGTCAAAAATTCAGTATATAAAGAGCATTGGTCATGAGTCTCCTTGGTTAATAGTCAAAATTACTTCTCCAATCTCTACACTTGGCCATAAATTAACTGAAAAAAGGCATAAGGATCTTTACATTATTCTAGTGGAATTTTAGCCTTAGTTAAAGAATGAGTCTCCTTGGTTACTAGCCCAAATTACCATCTCAATCTGACTACACAGCCATAAAGTAACTACAAGGGAGTTAGGAATCTTTACATAGTCTTTGCATGGAATTTTACGAACCTTAGTTATGGAATGATTTAATCTGACTACACCTGGCCAAAAAGTAACTGAAATGGGGTTAGGGATCTTTAAGAACAGCCTTGGTCATGAGTCTCCTTGGTTACTAGTCAAAATTACCCTTCCAATATGACTACATTTGGCCATAAAGTAACTGAAAAGGGGTTAGGGATCTTTACAAACAGCCTTAGTCATGAGTCTCCTTGGTTACTAGTCAAAATTACCTTTCCAATCTCTACACTTGGCCATAAAGTAACCGAAAAGGGGTTAGGGATCTTTACAAACAGCCTTAGTCATGAGTCTCCTTGGTTACTAGTCAAAATTACCTTTCCAATCTCTACACTTGGCCATAAAGTAACTGAAAAGGGGTTAGGGATCTTTACGAACAGATTGGTCATGAGTCTCCTTGGTTACTAGTCAAAATCACCCTCCCAATCTGACTACACCTGGCCATTAACAGAAAAGGGGTTAGAGATTTTACAGAGAGCCCTGGTCATGAGTATGGAATAAGTCTCCTTGGTTACTAGTCAAAATTAACCTCCCAATCAGGCTACACTTGGCCATAAACTGTGAAGGCTGGGGGTGTCACTAAAAACTCAAATTATTTTTATAAATTAGCTGGGAAAGTTATATACCTAACCCCTGCAGGTAGCATGCATAAAATAATAATAATAATAATAATAATAATAATAATAATAAAATTGAGAAGGTTCTGGCATATTCACCTAGTAAGTATCCAATTAAATTGAAAAGGGGTGAGGGATCTTTACATAGTTCCTGTATGGAATACTAGCCTTAGTTGAGGAATGAGTCTCCCTGGTTACTAGTCAAAATTACCATTCCTATCTGCCTACGCTTAGCCAAAAAGTAACGGAAATTAGGCTAAGGATCAATACGTAGGGCCTTGGTTGTGTCTCCTTGGTTACTAGTCAAAATTACCCTCCCAATCTGACTACACTTGTCCATAAAGTAACTGAAATCAGGCTAGGGATCATTACACAGGGCCTTGGTCATGAGTCTCCTTGGTTACTAGTCAAAATTATCTTTCCAATTTAGCTACACCTGGCCAACCACTGACTGAAAAGGAGTTAGAGATCTCTGAATAGTTGCTGCATGGAATTTGAGCCTTGGTTAGGGAATGAGTCTCCTTGGTTACTAGTCAAAATTACCTTTCCAATCTGACAACACTTGGCCAAGAAGTAACTGAATAAAAGGGTCAAAAATTCAGTATATAAAGAGCATTGGTCATGAGTCTCCTTGGTTAATAGTCAAAATTACTTTTCCAATCCCTACACTTGGCCATAAATTAACTGAAAAAAGGCATAAGGATCTTTACATTATTCTAGTGGAATTTTAGCCTTAGTTAAAGAATGAGTCTCCTTGGTTACTAGCCCAAATTACCATCTCAATCTGACTACACAGCCATAAAGTAACTAAAGGGGAGTTAGGAATCTTTACATAGTCTTTGCATGGAATTTTATGAACCTTAGTTATGGAATGATTTAATCTGACTACACCTGGCCAAAAAGTAACTGAAATGGGGTTAGGAATTTTTAAGAACAGCCTTGGTCATGAGTCTCCTTGGTTACTAGTCAAAATTACCCTTCCAATATGACTACACTTGGCCATAAAGTAACTGAAAAGGGGTTAGGGATCTTTACGAACAGCCTTGGTCATGAGTCTCCTTGGTTACTAGTCAAAATCACCCTCCCAATCTGACTACACCTGGCCATTAACAGAAAAGGGGTTAGAGATTTTACAGAGAGCCCTGGTCATGAGTATGGAATGAGTCTCCTTGGTTACTAGTCAAAACCTCCCAATCAGGCTACACTTGGCCATAAACTGTGAAGGCTGGGGGTGTCACTAAAAACTCAAATTATTTTTATAAATTAGCTGGGAAAGTTATATACCTAACCCCTCCAGGTAGCATGCATAAAATAATAATAATAATAATAATAAAATTGAGAAGGTTCTGGCATATTCACCTAGTAAGTATCCAATTAAATGTCCCCCAAAGATGGTTGTGGTAGGTGTGGTAGGGGGTAGTTGTGGTTGTGGTAGCAGTCTCTCTACAGCTACATGGCCAATGACTGAACCTTCCAGATCTTTTTTTCTCTTCTTCATTATCAGGCTGCCTTCTCCCCAACTCACACTCCTGAAAAAGAATATTCCTTATAAGCCATCACAAGAAAATCACAAATAATATCAAAATATCCATACACAAACAAAACCACAATTCCACACACACAGATACCCCAAACTCCACATAGCAACCCCCAACTCTACACACACACACACACACACACACACAATCTCCACATACACCCCCAATCTAAACACCCCGCCCAATCCATACACATACACAATCCAAACTCCACACATACACACCCCAATCTACACTCACACCCAAAATCTACACACATACACACTCAAAAAACTACACATACCCCAATCTCCACATACACACACCCCACCCCAGAGTTCACACCCAGCTCTGTCATGTTCTTAGCCTTTCAATCATGAGTATGCTTTAGAAACACTCAGGCCTGTTTACAATACACATTAAAATCAATATCATCACCACAGAAGCAATTAATGGAGAGAGAAAGGTAATTACTGGAAAAAGAAAGGAAAAATATCTTACCAAAATTGCAGCCCCTCCCCCTGTGACTGCTGCAGCCTGACTGACTGATCAAAAGCCGGCACATTCCATCCACCCCCACATTCCTTCCCTCCCTCCATCCCCCCCACTAGTTTCCTCCCCCCCTCCACAGCCCCTCTTTCCTCCACCTCTCTCTCCTTCCTTCCTTCCTTCTCCTCCATGTCTTCCTTTTTTCCTTCCAGCTCTTCCTCCTCCCTGAAAAGCACTCTTCCTCCAATTCTCCTCCCTCCTGACATCCTCCCTTCCCTCCACCCCACTAGTTCTCCCCCCCTCTTTCCTCCACCTCTCTCTCTCTCTCTCCTTCCTTCTTTTCCTTTTGCCTTCCACCTCTTCCTCCTCCCTGAAAAGCACTCTTCCTCCAATTCTCCTCCCTCCTGACATCCTCCCTTCCCTCCACCCCCACTAGTTTTCCCCCCCCTCTTTCCTCCACCTCTCTCTCTCTCTCTCTCTCCTTCCTTCCTTCTCCTCGTCTTTCTTTTTCCTTCCTCCTCCCTGAAAAGCACTCTTCCTCCAATTCTCCTCCCTCCTGACATCCTCCCTTCCCTCCACCCCACTAGTTCTCCCCCCCCTCTTTCCTCCACCTCTCTCTCTCTCTCTCTCTCCTTCCTTCCTTCCTTCTTTTCCTTTTGCCTTCCACCTCTTCCTCCTCCCTGAAAAGCACTCTTCCTCCAATTCTCCTCCCTCCTGACATCCTCCCTTCCCTCCACCCCCACTAGTTCTCCCCCCCCTCTTTCCTCCACCTCTCTCTCTCCTTCCTTCCTTCCTTATTTTCCTTTTGCCTTCCACCTCTTCCTCCTCCCTGAAAAGCACTCTTCCTCCAATTCTCCTCCCTTCCCTCCACCCCCACTAGTTTCCCCCCCCTCTTTCCTCCACCTCTCTCTCTCTCTCTCTCTCTCCTTCCTTCCTTCTCCTCGTCTTTCTTTTTCCTTCCAGCTCTTCCTCCTCCCTGAAAAGCACTCTTCCTCCAATTCTCCTCCCTCGTGACATCCTCCCTTCCCTCCACCCCACTAGTTCTCCCCCCCCCTCTTTCCTCCAACTCTCTCTCTCTCTCTCCTTTCTTCTCCTGTCTTCCTTCCACCTCTTCCTCTTCCCTGAAAAGCACTCTTCCTCCTGTCCCTCTCCCTCCTTACATCCTCCCTTCCCTCCACCCCCACTAGTTCCCCCCCCCATCTTTCCTCCACCTCTCCTTTCTTTTTCATTTTTTCTTTCCTTCCTCTCTTCATCTCTTGTCATCAATCTTTCTTCCCTCTTCCTCCTCCTTGAAAAACACTTTTCCTCCATCCCCCCTTACCTCCTCTCTCCCCTCCATCCCTCCTTACCTCCTCTCTCCCCTCCATCCCCCCCCTTTCCTCCCCTCCTCTCTCATTAGACACACACACACAAAGTAAAAAATAAAATACAATCCATTACGGACAAGGGAATCACCTATACACAAGAACATAAGAACAGGAAGAGAGGATAACTGCAGTAGGCCTGTTGGCCCATGCTAGGCAGCTCCTAGAAGAGTAACTGAACTACTAGAATGAGATAAGGATAGCAAAGAAGAAGGCTCTCCCCCGCCCTCCAAGCCCTCCAGCCGAAGCCAGCAGTAAAACGTCAGAAAGAACACCACGCCGTATAGAAAACTGGCGTAGACATTTTACAGGAAAGTGTGAAAGGAGAGAAGGATATTTGTGAAGCACTAAAGAATTATACACTATATCAACCAACTCCAAGTCTCCATAAAGGCACCAGATACTAATAAATATACAGACATGATAATTACCGTAAAAATAAGCGAAGAAACAACATAAATAAATAATAATAAATGCAGTCATCGCTCACCTTCCTCATCTCCACAGCCCCGTCACATCTCCCACAATGCCCCTGTGACGTCACCCTCCACCCGTAAAATTATATACTTTTCAATGGCAAATTTTATGCACAGAAGCTCTTGAATATATTATCAGCTGTTCAAATAATAATTATTGTGCAAACTTTGTAATGAAGGAAATAGGAAGAGGTCTACAAAGCATCCCAGGCCACGTAGATTCAGATTCACCCGATGACGTAGCAATGTCTTCAGAAACTGAGGAATCATGTCTAAATGGGGAGCCAATAGGGGGCCAGTGGGGGGCTAAGGATCTCATAACAAAGTCAAGACTTTGTTAGGTCGAAATCATAAGCATCTGAGATAAAATCTCCTATATGTTGCACTTGCGAGTTTTGAAAATTGAAGAAAAATACATAAAAACAGCAGAGAAAAGACGTAACAAAAAATCTGAAATAAATACAATATTTTTTTCACATGTTTCCAGTGAAAAGTCAGCTGATTGATTCAAGTTTTAGAAATTATTTATTTACCGCTTTGTTTCACTGTGGACGAGGACATGTTGCCTCAACGGACCATGTAAACAAACAACCGCACCGAGAGACGCGTAAACAAAGAAGGCACGTGTTGGTCGGACGAAAACAGAGGTGCTAAAGAGCGTGATGCAAGAAGACATGCTGAAGGTGTGAGTATACTGGAAGGCTGAGTGAAGATATGCTGTGTAGAAACTGTGACGATGAAGTGAGGGCCAAGAAGGAGGTATGTACTGATTGCAATCGCTGGGTTGAGGCTGGAGGTGCCGAGTGTGATAGGTGCGGTAACTGGCGGCACCAGGAATGTGAAGGATTAACCAAAGAGGGACTAAATGCAGTGAAAAGAATGAATGTGTGGTTCTGTAGGGTAAGCCTTGTAGCAGTGACTGGAAAAATAGTGTGAGGGAACAACGAGAGCTGAAGATGGAAAATACAAAGATGAAAGAAGAGCTCAAGGTAATAAAGGAGAAATACACAGTAATCAACAGCAATTTGGAAGAAATTGAAAATAAGTGGAGTGGGGCCAATCAACCTGAGAAACCAGGAGATTCCAAAGATGGGGTTGGAAGCCACGAATTCTTAACAGTAGCAATGAAAGAGGAATTGAGTAAGCTGAAGACAGCAAATGATGAGAGATATGATTAAGGGCCTGGAAAAGAAATGGGTGGAAAGAGAGAACGAGATGGTGAAAAGGGTTTTACTGAGAAGGTGCTTAAGAGTGTAATGGAAAATTTAGAAGAGAGGGAGGATAAGGAAAAGAGAAGGAAGAATTTAGTTGTGTTCAGTGTGCTAGGAAGTGATAATAGGGAGGCCAGAGAGAGAGAAAAAGAGGGTACAGAGGTATGTGCTAGAATATTTAAAGAAGCATTTATCCTTCTTTTTCTGTGCCTGCCCTCCTCTCTTCCTATTTCTCCCATCTTTCCTGTCACTTCTTACTGCTTTTCTTTCCTTTACAGGTAGCTTTACATTGAGTGACTAGCCTAATGGTTTCCTGTATGCCAAGAAACCATTTACAACCCTGGGTGGTAACCATATAACCAAACCATACGTGCTCCCTACGTGTCAATAAGTGGATTGGCGGAGGATAGTGCCCCTCCCCGTAAAACATAACTCAACAGTCAAATGCCCACCCCTTACGGGATTATGGCGTCTGGCAATAGATAGATAGATAGATAGACTAGAGAATGAAATAGAGAAAGTATTCAGGATTGGGAAAAGAGAAGAAGGGAAGGGAAGACCAGTACTTGTAGGACTGAGAGAGGAATATGAAAAATGGAGGATCTTGAAAAATTGTGGGGTACTTAGAAACTCAACAAATGATTTATATAAGAAGATAAGAATGAGTGTAGACATGACGAGAAAAGAAGGAGAAGCAAATGCAAAGCTATAAGAAGAACTGAAAGAAAAAAGGAGGCTGGGAAGAAACTGGATAATAAAGAAAGGTAAGATCGTAAGATTGGACACAGATGATAATGAGAACTGACGGGACTGGAGAAATGAGAACATAAACAGTGAAGAGGGGGAATTTTTATTCAGGGTTATTAACATACAAGGTTTGTCTAAATGTAAAAGTAAGGAAGTAGAACAATTAGTAAATGATAATAGTATGTGATGTGATGTGATGTTGTTGAGGTATTGCCTTTACAACGGCACCTCTAAATGATTTCCTTTCTCTTTTCTCCTTCTTCTGTGTCTTTCTGTGGTCACACCTCCTCTTCTCTTACTACGTGTAAGCTATAATCAGTCGCCTGAATTTCTGAGCTCCTTCACTTTCCTTTCTCTTTTTTTCCAGCATTTAAATATTATTAATTTCTTTTTTTCAATACCACTTGTATTAAATAGGAGGTTCCCAAGTATACTATTTAATTCCTCTATATATGGCTGTTGTAATTCTACCAGTTGTGTTCTTTCTTCCATATATCCTGTGCAGTCTAATAAAAAATGTATCAAGTCTTCTGTTTCTGCATTACACATTGGACAGTTTGTCTCAGTTCCCTTGAATCTATTTCTATTTGCTAAATTTAGTGTATTAGATCTGCATTTAAACAGGATTATGTAGGCTGGTGAATTATCATATATTTTGTCTACTGAACCAATTTCTTTCTTCCATTTTTTGTATACTTCTAAGCATGATTTATTTTCCATGTCTTTTCCCCACCTTTTTGTGTCCTCATCATATATTTTCCTGGTTAGTTCATCTTTTGTTATATTTTTTAACCCTTCTGTATTTAGGTTAAGATCTTTTAGTGCCTGCTCACATTCCCTCATCCACTTACTCTTGCTCTTCTACAATTTCAATTAATAGTGCATTATTTCTTCTCTTTAAAATACCTTGGAGATATTAAAGCTTTGCCCTCTTTATTTTCGTTTCCATTACTGAGGCTCCTACATCGCCCCTCAGGCAGCCTACTGCAGTGCTCATATTACCTCCCAGCATTGTTCTATACACCCCATGTTCTATTTTCTGTAGTTTGTCTATTTCTTCTTTATTAAAATCAATTACTCCTGCAGCATACAGAACTCCAGGGAGTGCTAGGCTCTTCCAGTAAGTTTTACCGATTAAAATTTTATTGCAGCTCCTAGCCATAACAGAGTAGGTTAAGTTTGCTAGTCTTTGTGCTTTCATAATGATGTTTTCTTTATGTCCTTTAAAGCAGTCTTTAGAGTCCACTACTGTTACCCCCAAATACTTAATTGAATTTACCACTTCTATACCCTCTATTTCTGTTGGTTTCTCCTTCATATTGAATATAATGAGTTTACTTTTTGCTTTTTTTATTTCTAGTCCACAGGTTTTACTAATATTTATTAATCTTCTAATGTTAGCTTTGGCCTCGTGTGCCTAACAGAAACACAAAAGAAAATTAGCAATATAATATTTAGTCAAAATATATGTGTTGTAGAAAATATGAGAGATTTAGAAGAAAAGAAGGGAGGGGGATAATGATTCTGTACAAGGGAAATCAAGGGATAGAAGTCAGTAATGTAAACACTAAAAATACTGCTATGATACATGCTAAATGTTCAATAAGAGGTTGGGAGATGAAACTGATAGTGGTGTATTTTGCTGTACATGATAAGAATAGAAACAAAGCAATGAGGGAAGAAATAGAATCTATCATTGAGAGAAGTGAAGAGCCATTAATGATAGCAGGAGATTATAACGGGCATGTAGGGTTTAGAGGGGAAGAAAGATTAGATGATAATGGAAGGATGATACTAGATTGGATGGACAAATATAGGCTGATAATGTTAAATGAAGATCAGAAATGTCTATCTATCCATCTGTCTATAGCCCGACGCCCTAATCCCGCAAAGGGTGGCTGCAGACAAAACGCCTCCAAGTCGCTCTGTCACCCACCATTTGACTACCCTCCCCCTCCCTCATATACCTCTCAACTCCATCCCTCCACCTCATCCTCAGTCTACCTCTCCCTCCCTCCACCTCACCTACATACACCCTCTTAGTCAGTCTTTCATTCTCCATTCTCTTCACATGTCAGAAATGTACAGGAGAATTTACATGGTGTAGGGAAAAACTAAAAAGCACTATAGATTATACCTTGGTCAATGATAAATTATATGATAAGTATATAAGTATGAACATTGACGAAGGTAAAGAGTTTTTTGATTTGTCAGATCATAATTTAATGGATATAAAAATAAAAGCAAAGAAACGAAAAACAATTCAGAAATACGGAATGGATAGTAAGAGAATATTACAAGTCAGATAATAAATCGATGAAAAAGTTTGAAGAAGAATTGGAAAAAAGAATAAAAAGAGAGAATATCAGAGACATAAAAGATTTAGAAGAAAGGATGAAAAACTCCCTGTACTGTTGTTTGCAGATGATACTGTGTTGTTGAGTGAAGACGAAGGGGAGCTGCAAGGCTTGGTGGATGAGTTTGGGAGAGTGTGTAAGAAACGGAATCTAAAGGTGAATGTAGGGAAGAGTAAAGTGATGGTCTTTGAGAGAGGTGAAGTCAGTGAATGTACAGCGAGGTTGGATGGTGAGGAATTGAAATGTGAGTACGTTTAAGTACTGTACTTGGGTAGTGTGATGAGTAAGGATGGAGGTTTGGAGGGTGGAGTGCGTGAAAGGGTACAGCAGGGAAGAAAGGTTGCTGGTTCTTTGAAAACAGTGATAAGAAACAGGGACGTGAGCATGGAAGTGAAAAAGTTACTACATGACAGTATTGTGATACCAACTCTAACGTATGGAAGTGAAGCTTGGACGTTGTTGGAAGGACACAAGTCAAGAGTGAGAGCAGTGGAAATGAGTTATTTAAGAGGAGCCTGTGGAGTCACATGGAGAGACAGGCTGACGAATGAGGATATAAAGGAGCGTTGTGGTGTGGATGTGGATGTGATAGGAAGCGTTATGAGGAACACACTGAGGTGGTTTGGCCATGTGGAGAGGATGGAGGGTGAAAGACTGACGAAGAGAGTGTATGTGAGTGAGGTGGAGGGCGGAAGAGGGAGGGCGAGGCTGAGGATGAGATGGAGGGATGGGGTGGAGAGGTATATGAGAGAGGGGGGTGTGAGTTGGGAGCAGGGCAGTGAAATGGCGGGGGACAGGGCGATTTGTTTGTGGCCACCCCAAACGGGATTGAGGCGTCTGGCAATAGATAGATAGATAGATAGGATGAAAGATGTAGCGGAAAGAGTACTGAAAGGTACTTATAGGAGACCGATGGGAAAGGAAAGAGATCAGGAGGAACCAGTGTGGATAACAGAGGAAATAAGAAAAGAAATTAAAGAAAGAAAGAGACGTAACAGATGTAGGAGGAATGCAGGTCACAGGAAGAGGAGGAAATGTGGAAAAACCTGTACCTGGAACAAAAACCTAAAACCCAAAAGTTGATTAAAGATGAAATATATAAGTATGAAGACAAAATAATAAAGGAGATAAAAGATAAAAGGAATAATAAAAATATTTGGAAATATGTGAAGAAGCTGAAAGGAGAGAAAGAGAAAGAGGACAATAGGTTGATGGTATATGGGGAAGATTGCAAGAAATTTGAGAAAGAAAGATTAGAGGAAGAAATAGGAAAGTTCTGGGGAAATATATATAAAAAGGAGCATTGTGGTGTGGATGTGGATGTGATAGGAAGCGTTATGAGGAACACACTGAGGTGGTTTGGCCATGTGAAGAGGATGGAGGGTGAAAGACTGACGAAGAGAGTGTATGTGAGTGAGGTGGAGGGGGGAAGAGGGAGGGGGAGGCCGAGAATGAGATGGAGGGATGGGGTGGAGAGGTATATGAAAGAGGGGTGTGTGAGTTGGGAGCAGGGCAGTGAAATGGCGGGGGACAGGGCGACTTGGAGGCGATTTGTTTGTGGCCACCCCAAACGGGATTGAGGCGTCTGGCAATAGATAGATAGAGGAAAACAAGATAGAACAAATATGGAATAGACAGAAGAAGGAAGAATATATGAAGGAATATGAGAATGTAAGAGAAAAGATACAGAGAGGAGGAGAATTCCAAGTAAGAAGAGGAAGGGAAGAGAGGTTAGAACAGGAAGATAATTTAAGGATGATAAAATCATGTAATATAGAAATAAGAGAACATCTTGAAATGGCATTTCAGGTAGATAGAGGTATAATATTTACAGAAGAAAAGGCAGTTACAGAGGAAAGGGTGATCAAATGTTTAAAAAGGATGAAAAATAAAAAAGTATCAGGACTGGACAGAATTAAGCCAGAGATGTACAAAGCATTCCTCAACAACAAAAATAACAGGGATTGTTTAGTAATATGTCTAGAGAATGTAGTAGAAAAAGGAATAGTGCCAGAAGAGTGGAAAGAAACAAAGACAGTACTGATACCAAAAACAGAGAGACCAAAGATAGGCGAATTGAGGCCAATTGCTTTAAACAATGTGGGATATAAAGTGCTGATGGCAGTCATGAGAGAGAGTATTGAAGAGCATTTAATGAGAAATAATATGGAAAAAGAAACACAAGCTGCATTCACAGAGGGGGGGAGGATTGAAAATAATTTTCTTAATATTGAGATATTGCATCGAAACCTCATTTCACAAAAAGAAACCACTTGTAGTAATATCAATAGACTATTCTAAAGCTTTTGATAGTATAAAAAGGGAGAAATTAATAGAATTATTAGTAGAATATAAAATAAATCCAAATGTAATTAATGTAATAGCAGAAGTTTATAAGGGAGACAAAACAAAAATTGAACTAGAGGATAACAATATGATGACATTACCAGTAACAAACGGAATATGCCAGGGATGTACTGGATCAACCACTCTGTTTAAATTAGTTACATATAAAATAATGCAAAGGTTAGAAGAAATAAACAAGGGTTTTCTATCTATCTACTACTATCTACTGCCAGACGCCATAATCCCGTAAAGGGTGGCCATTTGACTTTGAGTTATTTGTTTTACAGGGAGGGGCACTAACCCTCCACCAACCCACTTGTTGACACGTAGGGAGCACGTATGGTTTGGTTATATGGTAACCACCCATCGTTGTAAATGGTTTCTTGGCTTACAGGAAACCATTTGGCTTGTCACTCAATGTAAAGCCATCTGTAAAGGAAAGAAAAGCATTAAGAAGTGACAGGAAAGATGGGAGAAATAGGAAGAGAGGAGGGCAGGCACAGAAAAAGAATGATAAAGGCTAAGGAAGAAGTAGGCAGCACTATATCAAGTGAGTGGATGATGGTCGCCACCACCTACCACAAACAAGGGTTTTAAAGATGATAATTTCAAGATCACATCTTTATACTATGCAGATGATGGTATACTTTTGGCAGGTAGCATTGGGGAGGCTGAAGAAGTCATCAGAGGAGTTACAATAATAAGTAGGGAATACGAACTAGGAATTAACAGACAGAAAAGCCAAGCATTGATATTCAATATGAAAAACAGCCAGAACAAATAGGGGGAATAGAAATAAAAAATAAGATAAAATATCTTGGAGTGGTAATAGAAGATACAAGACTCTTCTTTAGAGAACAAAAGAAAATTATGATTGAAAAAGCACGAAAAATGGCTAACACAACATACTCAGTAATTGCTAAAAGTTGTTCCAAATTACATATTGGTAAAACTTATTGGAAAAGTATAGTCTATATCTATCTATCTATAGCCCGACGCCCTAATCCCGCAAAGGGTGGCCACAGACAAAACGCCTCCAAGTCGCTCTGTCACCCACCATTTGACTTACCTCACCCCCCCCTCCCTCATATACCTCTCAACTCCATCCCTCCACCTCATCCTCGGTCTACCCTTTCCCTCTCCCTCCCTCCACCTCACCTACATACACCCTCTTAGTCAGTCTTTCATTCTCCATTCTCTCCACATGTCCAAACCACCTCAGTGTATTTCTCCTAATCTTTTCAACCACATCCACATCTACCCCACAACGTTCCTTCACTTCTTCATTCGTCAACCTGTCCCTCCACGTCACTCCACATGCTCCTCTCAAGTAACTCATTTCCACTGCTCTCACTCTTGACTTGTTCCCCTCTTGCAATGTCCACGCCTCGCTTCCATACGTCAGGGTAGGGATCACAATACCATCATGCAGTGACTTCTTAACTTCCATACTCACCTCCCTATTTCTCATCACTGCTTTCAGTGTACCAACAACCTTTCTTCCCTGCTGTACCCTTTCACGTACTTCATCCCCCAAAGTTCCATCCTTACTCATCACACTACCCAAGTACTTGAATGCACTCACATTCTCCATATCCTCACCATCCAACCTCACTGCACACTCTGTGACTTCATTCCTCTCAAACACCATAACTTTACTTTTGTTTACATTAACTTTCAGCTTCCTCCTCCTACACACTGTCCCAAATTCATTCACCAAACCTTGCAACTCCCATTCATCTTCACTCAACAATACTGTATCATCAGCAAACAGCAACACCGGAAGCTTCCAAATCTCACCCTCATTCATTAGGGCCACCCCCACATCCACTGCCCTACCTTGTACCTCCTTTACAACCCATCCATATATATATTAAACAGCCATGGAGACATTACACACCCCTGTTTCAGTCCCACATTGAGATCAAAGAACTCACTCAGCTCACCATCCACTCGCACCGTAGCCCTAGCTCCCTCGTACATACTCTTCACAGCACTCAACAATTTCCCCTCCACTCCATATATTCTTAATACCTTCCACATACCTTGCCTATCTATTCTGTCATAAGCTTTCTCCAAGTCCATGAAGGCAGCATACACTTTCCTTCCTTTCTCTAGATACTTCTCCACTAAACATCTTAGAACAAATATCTGATCTACACACCCTTTTCCCTTCCTAAATCCCCCTTGTTCTTCTCCAACTAGCTCCTCTGTCATATGCCTAACCCTATCAATGAGTATTCTACCATATATTTACCAGTCACACTAAGAAGGCAAATACCCCTATGGCTACCACATACTTCTCTCTCCCCTTTTCCTTTGTACAGAGGAACAATTATACCTGATTTCCAGTCCTCTGGAACCCTTCCCTCTTCCCAAGCCAATCTACACAACTTCCATATCCACTCCACAACAATCTCACCCCCATACCTAAGCATTTCACCACACACTCCATCAATTCCTGGGGCCTTTCCCAGCTTAATCTTCTTCATCGCTTCCACTACTTCCGACCTACTGATCTCTTCCTCCCTCTTCTCATCTCTTCTTCTCCCAGCCATTCCCCAGCCACTTATACTCACACTGCTCTCACTCTCTACATTCAACAAATCCTCAAAGTGCTCCTTCCATCTCCTCAATTTCTCTCTCTTCTCCACCAACAATCTATTATTCCTGTCTTTCACTCCCCTACTATTTCCCCTTTCACACTGCCTTACTTTCTTTACCTCCTTCCAAAACAATTTCTTACTCTCCCTCCATTTCACACTCAGATTCCTCCCAAACTCTTCATCCACTTTCTTCTTACTCTCCTTCACCAGTCTCTTAACCTCCCTTCTCCTGCTCACATATATCTCTCTCTTCTCTCTCTCATCTTCTTCCCTACCTCTACTCGCCAACCATTCACCATATGCCTTCTTCTTTTGTTCCACAGCTCGTTTCACCTCATCATTCCACCATGCTGTCCCTTGCACACCCTTGCATCTCCTCCTCACTCCACAAACCGCCTCACACGCTGCGCTTATCTCTTCCGTGAATATCTTACATACGTCTTCCACCCCTTCCATCTGCTCTAGCTCATACCTTCCCAATCTTTCTTCCACTATGCTCTTATACTCTGTCCTTTTCTCACTATCTTGCAATTTCTCCACTCTTCTCACAGGAGCTGCTTCCTCCTGTCTTCCCCTTCGCCTCCTCAACCACTTTCTTTGCAGCTCTACCTTGGCCATCACTAAGTGATGGTCCGAGACTCCATTCCCCCACCCTCTCCACACCCTTGCATCCAACACTTGTCTTCTCATTCGCTCATCCACACACACGTAGTCTATCATTGCCTTTCGTTCAACAAGTTCACCATCCATCCTCCTCATTACTCTCCATGTATACCGGTGGATCATCTTATGACGAAAGTAGGTGTTGGCTATTGCCAACCCCTTACCAGCACAGATGTCCACCAAAGCACTACCATTCCCATCTACTTCAGCTGGCACACCCCACTGACCAACCACTCCATCCACTCGTACATTCCCAACTTTGCCATTCATGTCTCCAATCAACAGCACTCTCTTGCTCCTCTCAAACTTGTCCATACATGCTTCTACTCTCTCCCAAAACTCATCTTTCACTCTTGCCACTCGATCTTCTGTGATACCATCAATATTATATGGAGTAGGAGTGATAGATATGACAGAGGAAGATATAAATAGATTACAGATTATAGAAAATGGAGTTTATAGGCAAATTATGAGGGCACCAAGGTATGCACAGGAGGCTGCTTTGAGGGGAGAGGTGGGGCTTCAAGCATATGGGCCTGATGGGGTCCCTCCTGTTGTTCTCAAGAACTGTGCTTCTGTGCTTACACCCTGCCTAGGCAAACTCTTTCGCCTTTGTCTGTCAACTTGTACCTTTCCTTCTTGCTGGAAGTTTGCTCTCATTCAGCCAGTCCCAAAGAAGGGTGACCACTCCCAACCCTCCAACTATCGTCCAATTGCTTTAACGTCATGTATTTCAAAAGTTTTCGAGTCAATTCTCAATAGAAAAATTTTAAGGCATCTTTCCTATCACTACCTTCTTTCCGATCGTCAGTACGGGTTCCGTCAGGGACGCTCCACTGGCGATCTTCTCACCTACCTTTCAGACTCCTGGTCATCCTCCTTTCGGGACTTTGGCGAAAGCTTTGCCATTGCACTTAACATCTCAAAGGCTTTCGATCGAGTCTGGCATAAATCTTTAATTTCCAAACTGCCCTCCTACGGTTTCTATCCTTCTATCTGTGCCTTCATTGCTAGCTTCCTTTCAGGTCGTTCTATAGCCATTGTTGTAGACGGCCATCGTTCTTCTCCTAGATCTATCAACAGTGGTGTTTCTCAGGGCTCTGGCCTATCACCAACTCTCTTCCTTTAAAAGTTGGGAAGCCCAAAAATCATAGTTCCACCAGGTAATCATCAGGGCAACCTGGGACCACCTTATTTTCTCTCTCTCTCTCCCTTTCTGGCTGTCTGTCTGTCTGTCTCTCTCTCTCTCTCTCTCTCTCTCTCTCTCTCTCTCTTTTCCCCCCCAAATTTTCTTAATCCATCCCATCCATCATCCATTTCTACGTTGCCCCACAAGGAGCATAGGAGCCCGGGGCTGGGCAAATTGGTCCTGACATTTAAGATGAGAGTGACCAGTCTTACTCATCTCTGAGTGGCATTATGTTAGCAGTAAGCCCCAACCACCCCATGGATATAAACCTGCACTGGCTCAATCCGATTGGAGTGCCTTAACTACCTGCTAAATCACCAGAAGCCATAATTTGGTTATATGGTTACCACCCAGCATAGTAAATGGCTTCCTGGTGTACAGGAAACCACTTGGCTTCTCACTCAGTGTAGAGTCACACATAGGCAGAGGGAAGAGGAAAGAGTGAAAGAAGGAATTGTTTCTTATTTCATTTAAAAAGGATGAACAGCATTTAAAAAAACGTTCATAGTGTACACTCCCCAACGGTGCTGAAAACAGGCAGATGCCATCTTAACATGCCATTATTGGCATGAAATTGCCCTAATCCACACTAATGTAGCCAAACCTAACCCAAACTTTCGTAACTTTGACCTAATTTATTCTAACCTATTTTATGCTGTCCTAACCTAACCTAACCTCTCCCTTATATACAGTAATCATATCCTCTTCATACTCGAAAACTCACTTAGGTACAACTTTATAGAGTCACTGAATCAGTTCATAGTAGGTAAAAGAAGAAAACATGATAGTGTATTTAAAAGGTGGGCCAATGTCTCGGTCAAGATTACCCTGCACCATATGTCTCGTCCCCAATCACAGTTTCCTGGGAGCTTTACATGTAACCTGTAATTCTGCCTCACAACAGATGGCTTCATTTTGAACAGATTCATTACTTTTATGGTTTTATTATTGTTTCATGTTCGGTATTCAATAAATAGTACAGCACTATTCGATAGAGGATCATGTTTGGGGTCATAAGTCTCACGTCCAAAAACACTGCTCTTGATGTTTGGTTTGCTTTGTTTTGCAGTTCATATTTCTCATACAGCGCACAAAAATTAACTCGGGGATGAGTGAGGCTGGTCACTCTCATCTTAAATGTCAGAACCAACTTGCCTAACCCCGGGCTCTTACGCTCCTCATGGGGCAACACTGGATTAGATGATGGATGATTGAATAGAAAGATATTTATCATTTACTTTTGCACTCTGACATTTGATGTGATGTAGGAGTGCAGGGATAATATTATGAAATTTTCCCCAAAGAATGGCACCTGCCACCAGCATCACCTGTTTTCTGAGGACAATCATTTTGTTCACTTCCCTTCCAGTGCCCCATGCTTAAGAAAATGTGGCACTTAAACCCAGATAATTCTTTTTAGTCATATCATTAGAACCCACCTTGGCTTCCTGCAGTGGCCGAATAGTAAGCATGGCTGCTACAAAGCTGCTGACCCAATTGCATCAGGATTAGAAGCTTAGTGCAGGCAGCCAGAGCCAGTCATCAAGGGTGCCCATCCACCTTTTATACCATATATGAGGCACCATCATTACCTATGTCTTTTGAATAGCATTATTAAAACTACAAATCCTCCTTTCAGTCCTGGCTGCCAAAGCTGGTTCGCTGTATGAGAGAAAGAGTGAAGACTGATATCAAGGAAACGTGATGCACCTGCTAGCATACTCATCGATGGGTGAGAAGTATCAGTACATGGTGACCTTCAACATACCAGTCATGGGGGAGGAATGGATTCACACTGCTTGGGTACACAAGGACCAGGTGGCAGCCAGAGCAGATGCAGAAGCCATGGTAAGAGCTTGCTGTTGTTGTTGTGGTCCTAGGATTATCTGGATATGAGTTAACCCCAAGACTGCTGTGGTACTGGTGAGATAGTGAGGAGATAAGGGACAAATGCACATGTCATAAATAGATACAGACAGATGGATAGATAGAAATGCACGCACAGAACTGATGCTGTTCAGTAACAGACGACCAGATAATTATTACTGTTATTACCTTTGTGGTAGGTGGGGGTGCCCACCATCCACTCACTCAGTGTAGTGCTGGCTTGGGTGTCTGCCCTTTCTTCTCTTCCTTCCTTCCTTCCTTCCTCTTCTGTCTTTCTTTCCTTTGTTCTTTCCTCTTCCGTCTGCCTACAGGTGGCTTTACACTTCCTCTTCTCACTTTCTTTCTTTCATTCTTTCCTCATGCTTCTCCTTATGGGTGACTCTATATTGAGTGACAAGCCAAATTGTTTCCAGTACACCTGGAACCCATTTAATATGCTGGGTGGTAACCATAAAACCAAATTATGGTGCCTGGTGGTTTACTGGGTAATTAAGGTACTCCAAACAAATTGAGCCTGTGTTGGTTTATATCCAGGGGATGGTTGGGGTTTAATGTTCACATAATTCCTCCCAGGGATGAGTGAGGCTGGTTGCTCTCATCTTAAATGTCAGGACCAACTTGCCTAGGCCTGGGCTCCTATTCTCCTCATGGGGTAGTTGGATAATGGATGGAGGGATTATTAGTTTTTATTAATAAGACCATGGTATTTTTGTGGCCCTAGGATATACTGTAGATGCAGAGGCAGTGATGAGAGACAGGAATGGGAGGGGATGAAAGTGAGAGTTGTAGGTCAGAATTCAAGGTGTCATAGGAGGCTTTGTAGCATAAATGAAAATACACACATGTTATGGGACTAAAGAGGTTAAACAAAACCCAGAATATCCTCACAAGTGACATTTAACCCACCATCTTTGTTTTGCAGGCAAAGTAAAAACTAAAGGCGTTTCAAAACCTGCGTATTGTGCTGGTGGGTTTTTCTGAGGAGAACCAGGGTCAGATGAAAGACCTGGTGCACCAAAATGATGGCATTATTACAACTCTGCATGACCAGAATGCAACACATATGGTAAGTTCGTGATTACATGCTCCTCTCATTTATATTTGGTATATAGATACTGTAGACTGACTGACATAGATAAACATACATACCGTACCCTTTTCTTTTTTCCCTCTTTTGTTCTTTCTCTCTGGCTTCCTTCTTTCCATCCTCCTCTGTGTAGTAACTTAATCTGTGCTTAATCTGTTCTGGATGGCATCAGCTGTTGTGTCATAATGTGTTGTTTTTTTTTTAATGATATTTAGATAGATAGATAGAACACACTGAGGTGGTTTGGCCATGTGGAGAGAATGGAGGGTGAAAGACTGACGAAGAGAGTGTATGTGAGTGAGGTGGAGGGGGGAAGAGGGAGGGGGAGGCCGAGGATGAGATGGAGGGATGGGGTGGAGAGGTATATGAGAGAGGAGGGTGTGAGTTGGGAGCGGGGTAGTGAAATGGCGGGGGACAGGGCGACTTGGAGGCGATTTGTTTGTGGCCACCCCAAACAGGATTGAGGCGTCTGGCAATAGATAGATAGATAGATATTTATCATGCATTATTCTGTATTCTTTTATTATAATGCTTTGATGTGTATTTATAATTTTTCCATTTATGATTTCTTGCATTTTCAAGATATTACCAACCTCTTCAGAAGATAATGGAATATTGTTTTGTTCTCAGTTTCCATTTTGTGCATCCCACTCACTACTTTGAAATAAAAGAAGACTTGGTTTAGGATGATGATGATGTGAAAGAAGATGTAGGTAACTTTAATAATATTTTTCAGGTAATAGAGGACCAGTCCATCACAGGGAAGCCACCAGACTCTCCTCCAAAGGCTTACGTGGTCAAGGCAGAATGGTTCTGGACCTCAATCCAGAAGGAAGCTTGTCCCAACGAGAAGCTGGTTCGCTGTAGGTGCAGGTAAGGGTGCAGGGGAAAATGTAAATGCCACTCATCCCCCCTTCAGTGTACTGAACTCTGAAAACGTGGCGGTGGATGCAGTGACAATTAACCATTCTTGAGGTGAAGGCTTTGTACATTTGACTGTGTGGCCTGGGGTAGCAGGATCATGACAATGCATATATTGCCAATGTTGCAAATTAAATATAGCTAATTTTGATTTTATCCATGCATATCGTTGTTTAGCATCATATAATTTTTCTTTTTAATGCCAGAAATGGATTCCAATGTGTTGAAAATGTTTGTTTAGACACTAAGATCATGCTTTTATGGGTGGCAGTTAGCTGAGATATTGTAAGTTTCAGATCTTAAAGGCGGCCAACTTGAAATTAAAGGTAGCGGCCAGTTACCATGGTGATAGCAATGGGTACCTAGCTTAAAATTAATCTACATACCATAGGCTACATCTGTGCCAATTTCCTTGCTTTTGTCAAAAAGTGCACAAGTCTGTCAAAAGTTGGTCCTTAGCCGCTGTACTAAGACTAAAAGGTACAGTCAACACAAATAAATGGACATGGTTAAATCCACCAGTGTGCCAGTCGAGGCACGTAAATGGCACACCTTAATGCCCAGTGGGTTTATATTAGCCACAGTGTTGGACTGATCCACTGCCAATGGACCTATACTCACACACACACACACACACACACACACACACACACACAGAGGGAGACGAAAGGCAATTGTGAAAACTGAAAACACACACACACACACACACACACATTCACACACCAAAAATCTTGCTAATTTATGATTGGCCACAATTAACCTTTAGTGCAATTGTATAAGAAAAATCATGGTGAAATTTTGGCATTTTAAAAAGGTACTAATTTTTACGATTTCCTCCCCTCTCTCTCTCATCATCATCATCATCACCATCGCCCTTTTCAGAGGCTAATAATTTTACCTAATAAAAGTAGAACAAGGATTTTATTTTCATTGGATTCTACAGTGCTCGTCAGAAGTATGGGGCGCCCTGCGTCCCTCCTGAGAAACAAACCTTTCAACATTGAAAAAACATATAAATAATGCATTTTATTTACCTTTAGTGCTTCGTAGGGTAGCCTTTACGTTTCTTCACGGACCTGAGACGTCTTGGAAGTGAAAGGGCGAGGCTCCTGAGGTGCTGGAGGGGTATTTTGTCCCAGGAGTCACGAATGGCGGCTTCCAGCTTAGGCAGAGAGCTCACGTCCTTCCCTTGGAGACTCTTCTTTACGAGGTACCAGAGGTTTTCAATCGGGTTGAGGTCTGGGCTATTTCCTGGCCAGTCTGTCATGAATGATACCTCGCAGTCACGAAGCCAATTGGTGACCGATTTGGCCTTGTGAGCAGGTGCACCGTCCTGCTGAAACACTCGTGCACCTGTTAGCCTCGAAGGAGTCTGGTAAATGATCACACAGAAGCTCCAGGTAAACATCCTGATTCACTCTGAGGTTCTTGGGAAGTACAACAAGCTTCCCCAAACCCTTCCCTGAAAAACAACCCCATACCATGAGTGAATCAGGATGTTTAACTGTGCTTTCTACATACCGTGGGTCAAGTGGGTCACTACCTTTGCATGCTCCTCTGTTACAGGTAACACTAAACGTTGCCTCATCAGACCACAACACTGACAACCATTGCTCCTCACCCCAATTTAGATATTTATTAGCAAAGGCAAGCCTACGAATTCTCTGGCTGCTAGAGAGAAGAGGCTTTTTCACAGGCCTGTGACTTGTGTAACCAAGCTCATGCACCCTACGAGACACTGTTCTCACTGACACCTCACCAAACACTTCCGGGTTGCTCTCCTTAATTTTCCTTGCACTCACATAAGGATTAAACTCCAGTGCACGTTTTAAAACATTAACAGACCTTGGGGAAGTTTTCCTAGGCCTACCAGACCTCGGTTTCTTTGTGGGAACTTCACCACTGTTTTCCTCCCGAAACTGCGCACACCAACGACGCACTGTCGATCGTGCCACACCAACCAATTCACTAATTTCCTTTGTCTGGTGGCCTGCCTCCTTTAGAGCAATGATCTGGGATATGATTTCACTCGATAGTTCACGGGTAGGTGCCATAACAAAGTTTTGAAGGCCAAAACACTGCGGGACACTCGGTAAAAAATGGCGCAATTTGAGAGGGACACTCGGCGGAGTTCCTCTCTCTCAGGCAGCCCGTGGGCGACTGAGGCGGGAACCAACCAGCGCGGCAGAAGGCCTCAGGCTACCGTGACGTCATGCTCGGAGCTCAAACTTGTGGCTCAATTCTTACCCCCAAAAATGGGTGATTCTTTTTGGGCCATAAGTATTGCGCGCCCGGCGGACAACGCTGAATACTTCTGACGAGCACTGTAGATAAATCAATTGAATTTTGTGTTTATGATTCACAGGAGCGATTAATTTTGCATATTACACGTAAAGAATCTCTCGTATGTTATTAATATCACCGATTTTAAAACCTACACAGACACAGCGGTATTATCGTGCGAGAAAGAAGCTGCACAGCACCTTAGCGATTTATTTTTGGATACGGCTACATAATATCAGTATTATTTATCCTCAGTATAAGAGTAATATGCAAAATAAATCGCTCAGGAAGAGGTGTTAGGGAGCTTCCTTGACTGACGCGAATACAAGCCTTAAAATACAACATACTGGCGCGATTTGTATCTGCTACACTGCATTTTTTTCACCTGACATGGATTCCCAGCCCCCTTTTAGCTCAGGAGATGACCAAGAAGTTAAATTTGACTAAGTAACCAAGGAGATTAATCCCTGTATCACAGCGACGACCAATCAAATTTTACCTAACTTAGTATTCAAACTGTTAAATAAAAAAAAAAAAAAAAATCTGTTACCTCTTACTTTATAGACAACAAAGGCAGACTTCCTGACTGTCATCTGAAAGTCGTGGGTTCGATCCCCTGCCCAGTGTGTGTATAACAATCTAAGGAAACCTTCCTTTACATACGACAGGCGAGGATAGTGGATAGGCTACAAGTTAAGCCAGTGTCACACTGGGCAGGAAACGGTATGTTAGCCGCTTTGCAAGCCGAATGACCAACAGTCAGTGGGATCCAGCTTGATATGAGGTTGGTTGCTGTGATAAGGACTCAGATGAGCTAAATATCGACTTTTCAACTGTTCTTAACTGTGAATGAAATATTTAGTTAGAACAGGAGATAAGTTTAAATGAAAGCGGCTCGCAAAAGTGGCTAACATGTTAGTCACTTTTGCCCATTGTGACTCGACCTTTATGCACTCCATTCCTCCATCTCATCTTTGGTCTCACCCTCCACCTCTCACACTCTTCTGGTCAGTCTCTCATTCTCCATGATCTCCACTCCTTCAGTTCATATCATCCTTGGTCTCCCCCTCCTTTCCTCCACCTCAAAAATGAGAAGCACATAAGTAACCTCACTGGGGGAACTTAAGTTTGTCGTCTACAAAGTGTACTTAAGGCCAAAAAGTAGTTTGGTACCTGTCACTTAAGTATTCTGTCCAGACTGACTTGCAAGTCGTAAAAAGAATTTCGTCTGCTAAGTGTGCTAATCAGCACTAAGTATTTTTGGTGGTACGGCCACTGATGCTCACTCTGGAAAGGAAATAGGTCCATCATGGAGATATTCACTGAGGCGGTTTGGCAAAGTGGAGAGGATGGAGAGCGAGAGACTAACAAGGAGAGTGTGAGTGAGGTGGAGAGGGGAAGAGGGATGAGGAGGTCAAGGATGAAATGGAGGGATGGAGTGGAGGAGCAAATGAGAGGAGGGTGAGCTGAAAGCAGGGCAGTGAAATGGCGGGGTACAGGGCGACGGGAATTCATGAGTGTGCACGTATTGTTTGTTGGGCACTAGTAGAACACAAAACAAACATTTTGTGTGTGTGTGTGTGTGTGTAGTGTCATAACTGAGGAGAGGTCCAGGGGCAGCGGGTCACTTCAACACTGGCCATTTACCTGCCCTCTATTGGCACACTAGTGGTTTTTTTTTCAGTTTGTGTTGACTGTACCTTTTATTCTCTCTCTCTCTCTCTCTCTCTCTCTCGTACTACTACTACTACAACTACTACTATTACCACCACAACAACAACAACTACTACTACTACTACTCAGGTGTTGTCAGGTTAATTGTCTTCTAATTGATGTCCAGGTAACAGGTGGTGGAGCAAATGAAGTAAGGTATTTGAGTTCTTTAGGAGGTCATTACTGCAATATTTTTTTTTATATCCTCACTGTTATGCTCAGATGATTATGCTTAGAGGATGGAGTACGTGAGACTGACTAGGAGAGTGTGGAGGAAGAGCAGATCAAGGATGAGCTGGAGTGATGAGGTGGAGACGTACTGTATGTGTGTATGAAGGACAGGGTGATGTGAGTGAGGTGGAAGGGCGGGAGGAGAAGGTGGGGAGGCCGAGGATGAGATGGAGAGATGGGATGGAGATCTGAGAGAGAGAGGGTTGTGAGCTACAGGGGAGGGGAGTGAAATGGGGGGGGGGAGGGCGATAAGGAGGCGGTGTTTGTGGCCATTCCTTACGGGATGGAGTCGTCATGCTATAGACAGTTAGATATATTGGTGTAGTGTTAATAACTGTTCTTTATTCTTCATTTTATTTTGTATTAACCTCGTCATCCTTGTTCTTATTGTTTTTATAATGCTGAAAAGTATGGGGAAGACTGTAGGCCTATCATGTATTAAGCAGTGTAGTTCGGCCTTATTACACTCATTTCCTCTCCTCCTCCTCCTCCTCCTCCTCCTCCTCCTCGTCTTCTTTCCTCTCCTGTCCTCCACCTCCACCTCCTCCTCCTCCTCTTCTTCTTTCCTCTCCTGTCCTCCACCACCACCTCCTCCTCCTCCTCCTCCTCCTCCTCCTCTTCTTCTTCTTCTGTCTTTTTTCCTCCTTTTTCTCCTCCTCTTTCTCCTTTCCTTGTCCTCCTGTCCATTCCTCTTTCTTTTTATCATTCTCCACTTCCTCCTCCTTCGCCCTCTTCCCCCTCTTTATCTTTTTCCTCCTCATCCTCATCCTTTTCGTCATTTCCTTTTCCTCCTCCTCCTCCTCCTCCTCCTCCTCCTCCTCCTCCTCCTCCTTTTCATCATTTCCTCTTTCTCCTCTTCCTCCTCTCTCTCTCTCTCTCTCTCTCTCTCTCTCTCTCTCTCTCTCTCGCAATCAACTAAACTATATCATGAAGTACTGGTAGCTGTGGCTTTGTTAGGTAATTTTCTCCTGCCTTTTTTGTGTGATTTATTGTTTTTTTGTTTGAAATGACCAGTTTTTGAAATCCCCCCCCCCCCTGAGCAGAGTAAATTACAGGACAGTTTAGGTATAGTAATTAATTAGCATGTGAAAGTGATGCAGAGGCATATACAAGGAAGTAGAGAAGCTTTGTGGTGTTGATGTGCATTTATGCAACAGGTCAGCTCTGGAACTGTCTCCCTCTGTCTGTATTTCCTGCTGCCTATGATCTCCAGTCTTTGAAACGCAGTGTGTCCAGGCATCTCAAAATGATCGGATCTTGAATTTGGCTCTATATTGTATTTTGTTTTTCTCTTGGAGGGAACTGTTACTGCGGGCTCATGGCCTTTGGTTCCTTCTTCCTTGCATTAAAAAAAAAAAAAAAAAAAAATGTGTGACAGAAAGTGTTAAGAGAAATACAGTACAGTACTTTGAAATGGTTTGGCCATGTGGAGAGGATGGAGAATGAGAGACTGACAAGAAGAGTGTATGCAACTGAAAGTGTTAAGAGAAATACTTTGAAATGGTTTGGCCATGTGGAGAGGCCAGGAGAGTGTATGTGAGTGGGGATGCATAGCAACTGATATTAATAATTTCATTTGTCCACAGATCAGTGTCAGTACAGTCATCTGCTACCTAAGTCTCAAGGGATTAACAACCAAGGAGATTCCTGAGGACATGGTGGCTACACTAGGGGACGATACCTCTTGACAGTGAGGTAGTGCATCGCTACATAATGGCTGATATTTTATATTTTCATAGCATCTGCAGGTTAGTCTCTAACAGAAAAATAACTCAGTAACTTTAAATTATCTGTGCAGTCATTCACCAAGATGAACTGGACTCACATTCAGTGAAAACTGTACTGTATAGCTCATCTCCTTCTGCCTCAGGCCATGAACTTGTCAGTCCCCTCTCATGTAGTTTGCAGCAGTAATTGGCAGTACAGTAATTGGCTGGTTCTGGTGCATTGTTGCACTTGCACTGCAGATAATTTTGTATGGTAGAGCCAAGATATCAAAGGTTTGAATGACATGTGAATGAATGTATGGGTCATTTAACTGGCCATTTTGTTTGATACATTTTGTTTGTTTACATTTACATGATATTTGTCTATCTGTCTATCTATCTGTCTATTGCCAGACGCCTCAATCCTGTTTGGGGTGGCCACAAACAAATCGCCTCCACGTCGCCCTGTCCCCCGCCATTTCACTTCCCTGCTCCCAACTCACACCCCCCTCTCTCATATACCTCTCCACCCCATCCCTCCATCTCATCTTCAGCCTCCCTCTCCCTCTTCCCCCCTCCACCTCACTCAATACATCAATAAGATGTATTATTGAACAGTAAGTAACTACTGCCTTACTTTGCAGACCCCCTTTGGACCTGGCTGGTGTTTTGGTACCACTAACAACCCCTTCTTCCAGGCCCTGACCCTGGCAGCTACTACCATGACAGTGGAGTGTGACTACAGACTTGGTAATTACGTACACAAGCATCACTCTTAATCAGCAAACATTCACCCCAGTTTAATGATATACAGTAACTGCTTAGGTAAAACCCCTATATCAGTGTACTTTTAACATGTAAAGTAATGGGGAGCATTTACCAGCCTTGGGTTTCCCCCCAAATCAAGTCCAAAACCCACCCAAATGAGCCCAAAAACAAATTTAAAGCCAATCTAAATGGCCTAATAACTGAGTTGTTTACAGTACTGGTTGTATGAAAGAGGTTATTGTGTTTTGGAACACCCCTACATATGACATGGATTTAGCGTACATTATATGACTGATTCATAGTGACAGGTAGATAAAATATGTGGGAGGAAAACACAGGAAAGGACATTAGTTATATAATTAATGTTTCGGACTGCACAGAACCCATAGGTACACGTGTGGGCCATGATTTCAACACACCATCTGATCCTACTTGTAACTGGAGGGAATCTGTAGCCAGGGTGTCACACAAGGAGAAAACCAGTTGTTCATTTTTGAGGAGGTGAGATGGGTTCTATGTAATTCAAAATGTCAGAAAGACATTCAGCTCTCTGTGTTCCCCTCCCATTCATTTTATTGGGTAGTCTGTATGTATATCCATTTCTCATTACCTTATCCAGTGTTATCTGGGGTGGCCTTCACAAGATTACCAAGTACCTATATCCTAATTTCAAACCAACCATGTCCACACTTATCCACAGTCCTTCATTCCACCTTACTTTTTCATCCTGCCTGTGCTTCATATCTAAAATAATATTCTAATGTATAACCAGTCACATCTATACTTTGCTGCTCTTCATTCCATATTATTCTTCTCTCCTGCAAATATTTTCTGTCATTTTCGTCATCATCTGGACCTCCTTTCCCACCCTGGGGCAGGGTCGAGTACAGCTTTACTACCAGTGTCCTTATTCCTCCATGTTAGCAGTCATCATCTCCTTCATCCTTTCACTTCACTGAATAAACTTTCTTGAGTATTATTAATGTCAAACTTTGGGGGATGAAGTACGTGAAAGGGTACAGCAGGGAAGGAAGGTTGTTGGTACACTGAAAGCAGTGATGAGAAATAGGGAGGTGAGTATGGAAGTTAAGAAGTCACTGCATGATGGCATTGTGATCCCTACCCTGACATATGGAAGCGAGGCGTGGACCTTGCAAGAGGGGAACAAGTCAAGAGTGAGAGCAGTGGAAATGAGTTACCTGAGAGGAGCATGTGGAGTGACATGGAGGGACAGGTTGACGAATGAAGAAGTGAAGGAACGTTGTGGGGTAGATGTGGATGTGGTTGAGAAGATTAGGAGAAATACACTGAGGTAGTTTGGACATGTGGAGAGAATGGAGAATGAAAGGCTGACTAAGAGGGTGTATGTAGGTGAGGTGGAGGGAGGGAGAGGGAGGGGTAGACCGAGGTTGAGGTGAAGGGATGGAGTTGAGAGATATATGAGGGAGGGGGGGGTGAGTTGGGGGGAGGGTAGTCAAATGGTGGGTGACAGAGTGACTTGGAGGCGTTTTGTCTGCGGCCACCCTTTGCGGGATTAGGGCGTCGGGCTTTAGATAGATAGATAGATAGATAGAGAAACCAGCCATTCCTTGCCATAGCCTGTGAGAATTCATATAAGTTTAAAGATCTCCCATTTTTCAGGGGAATTTCAGTGGTGATTCCCTCTGATACATTCTCCCACTGGTTGATAAGTTCCTACCACAATCAATGACTGCCTAGTAGTGGGACTTAATTATATAGAGGGTGATATTTTTCCAAGATGTCTGACTCTCTTGAGAAGTGATATGATATTGTTATAGTAGTGAGTCACCTTTTAATGTTAACGTCATCAGTATGGGGATGAATATTTCATTTTTTCTTGTTATCTCTAGGACAGATTTATTCCCCCTTTAAGAAACTCAGAACAGGTGAGGTTAGATATCGCCTTCCTTTATACCCCCACTGCAGGTCTTCCAAAATGTGCAGAAAACCTTCAGGCAGCAGTTAAGATAAATCAGTAAAGCACGTCACTGGACTGAATTGGTCAAGTTAGCAGAGTTTAGATGGGTAATTTAGTCAGTAGGGGATGGTAGTGATGCTTTCATCAAAAATGGGTAATCTAAATGTGTCTGTAAGGATTTGAGAACCGTAGAAAGAGAATATTAGAACCACATTTGAGGTGCTCAGTAATGAAAGTAGAGAAGCACCAAAAACTAAGGAAGGTAAAGGATTTTGATTATGTTGTATTCTCACATTATGGTAGATTCATGCATTTCAGCCTTTGCTTCAGTGCCATGTTTCATTTACTGTATATACCAATACAGTCAAGAAATTAAGTGTTATCAAGTACTTTTCTGAGGTTTGATGAGCACATGGTGGGGAAGTCAATCAGTCCAACGTGTTTTAGTCCAGTAAAGATTTTTATTGCATTTCACAAGTTGATCTTTGAAGAAAACTAAGAAAGTATATTAATTCCTTACTCTGCTGATAGGTGGAAGGGAAAGAGATAGATGTATGGAGTTAGTGGTACTGTAGAATAGCTAGTAGAAAATGGTGTTGACACAAAAGGAGAATTAAAACTTAGGGAGTGAGTAGGTGAATGTAATAATGCATAACTCTTATTTATATCCTGTTATTGCTGCTGCCAGACTGTTTTATTCAGCTTTAGAGAAAGGACCAGACTGGAGGGGTTAGATATGGCCTTTTTCATCCCATTCACTACTACTCACAGGTCCATCAGAGGCTGAATAAAATCATCTGGTGTTAGCAAGCACAGCATTTGAATTAATGATATTGGATTGAACGGGTTAACACTGTAAACTTGTATGTAACCATAACCTTTGTATTCATTAGTTTCAAATTAAGATAAAACAGTCTTGTAAAGTACCCTACTTCTCGTGACATTAACTCTTTTGGGTACTGTAAGCAACGTTGGGTCTGGTTAGTACTTGGATGGGTGACCGCCTGGGAACACCAGATGCTGTTGGCATCCCTATGTGTCAGGTGGGGTTGGTGGAGGATTAGTGCCCCTCCCTGTAAAACAATTAACTCTAAGCCCTTGGCCACCCCGTCTGGGATACATGGCGTCTGGCAATGAATGAATGAATGAATGAACTGTAAAAGAAGCTAACCTAAGCTAACACCTGTAAATAACTCACTAAAACCAACAAATAAAATATGAAAATTGTCAAATATAGTCTGGAAAAATCAAGTTTAGTAAACTGTACCCCAAAATGACAATGTTCACCCCACCTGTGGCTAAAACACAATAATCTAAGTCTAAAAGAGTTTGTAAATCAACCTAAACACAATTTTAGTCTAAAATATCATCAGAATTGAAAAAAAAATCAAAACACATTGTTAAACCAGGGTTTGGCCATCGTTAGGTGGGGTATGGTGGTATTTCTACCCCCATCGTAAAGCCGGGGTATCATATCTAGGGGTATCGTGTATCAAGGTGTTACTGTACAAGTATTTGCTGATCTTCTTTTCTAACTGTCTTTACACAGAATCTAGGTTGAAGGTGAGAGTCATATTGTTCTCTAATCACACATCTATAATGTCTTTTTACCCATCAGCTTGCAGCAACTGTTGGGAAGTAATTAGCTGGTTTTGGCACTTGGTTTAGCTTGCAGTCCATAGGAAACATTGGCTGTACCATGGCCAACACCAATATGGGGATTCCTTGAGAGGAAACAGTGCAGAGTTTTAATGAATGTATGTATATATTTCCCTACCTGTCAACAAGTGGGTTGGTGGAGGGTTAGTGCCCCTCCCATTAAAACAACTAAAAGACAAATGGCCACCTCTAACAGGACTATGGCATCTGGCTACAGATAGAACAATCCATCTGTCTATCTGTTGCCAGACGCCTTAATCCCATAAGGGGTTGCCACAAACAAATCGCCTCCATGTCGCCCTGTCCCCCATCATTTCACTATTGTGTTCCCAGTTCACACGCCCCTCTCTTGTATACAACCCTCTCTCATAACAACCCTTTTTGTATATTACACCTCAGCATTATGCACTGTTATTTATGGTGCTTGTACAGTGACAGTGTTGGCATCAGTAATATACAAAACCACACTGAGATGAAATGTGCACAATGAATGGCTCAGAAAGAGGTGCTGAGATATATCCAAATCCACCAAGAATACAACTGTAAATGGCAATGTTGTACTGATTATGATAATTGATTTTGCAGGATGAAGGAAGCAGAAGAGAAAAAGATGACCAAAGAGAAGAAAGATGTGGCTAAGGTGATGAAAGAAGCTGGTGGTCTGAGGAGTAAATTGAAGAACAAGTTGAAGCTGGTGCAGAGAGGGAGCCAGGATACAAAAAGCCATCGTTACAAGTAAGGCACATTACTGTATTTGGAATGATCAGTCAAAGGTCACAGTCACAGGGCAAGAGTTTGATGATTGAAGGGTTTAGGTGTTGTGTTCTCCAAGTACTCCATGTCTTGGTGGTTTCATTGTTAAATTGATGGTGACTTAACAGTAGTAGAAATTCTTTCAGCTAGTGTTTGAAAGTAATTATTGACATATTTGTGTGTGTCATTGTCTAGTCTGCATATTAATGTTGAAGGTCTGTATTGAGATGTACCAATATAATAATATTACATGTGTTTTTATCCTTACTGCTACAGTGGTAGGCACTTCATTCATGTAAGTTTAACTTTTCCCATGATATATAATTGTGTGTTTGTACTGGTTGATAGCTCTCTTAAGACCAAGGCTGGTGGGCTGGTCATGAAGTTTCTGTCAGCTGAGGCCAAAGGTGAGGCAACTGGGGTGCTGAGTGATCATTTTGGCTCTGAGGGCACTTTTGCATATCAGAGCCAAAGAAAATGTTGCCTAAAATGACTGTGACAGGCCTTTCCTCTTCCTTGGGTGACTCTGACATCATCCCAAACATTCTGAAAAAAAACAATAAAATTAAGATGCTCGTTGATCGGGGTTGTACCCTCAACTTTTTCTTCACTAGAACAAGGAATGACACCAAAACTGCTGTCTTGAAGATGTCGCCAGAGGTGAGATCCTCCATTGTAGAACAGGGCAGTTACATCTATGTGGATCTTACAAGATGCCGCACTTTCGATAGATTCTGGGTTACATAGTGTCATCATTTTCAAGGCTTTGGTCATACATTTGAGAGATGTTCTAGGAAAAATGATGAACCTAAATGTGTCTTTTGTGCTGGAACCCATAAATCTAAGGATTGTAGTAACAGAAATTCTCCCAAATGCATCAACTGGTCTTCTTTAAGACATCAAGATGCTAATTCAAATTTACAGTCGGTTGCTCATTTTGCATCAAGTAGAGACTGTCCAATCATGATTTCTCATAGGAATAGATTGATTGAAAACACCAATTTGACCATTCAAAAATCTGACTACGTCCCTCTTGAACCAGTTAAGGATGGGTCTTTTAAATATTCGTTCCATCCATAATAAGATAGACTATATTAATGAAACTCTAAATCAGCAAGAGCTTGACATTTTGTGCTTGACTGAAACCTGGTTGTATGAGTCTGATATCGATATTATTCGTAATGCTTTGCCTAAGACACATTCTATTATTAGTATTCCCAGGCCTGCTGCTGACTATCCAGGAGGAGGCGTAGCACTCATCTACTCGGCAGCACTTGCAAACGTTTCTCTCATTGACTCAGACCTGACCCCATCATCATTTGAATTTATGGAAGTATTAATAAATTTCCATCAGAATACCATTAGAATTGCAATTGTCTATCGACCAGGTCATCTGGGCAGAGATCGAGGTTTTATGGAGGAGTTTGGGCAGTTTCTTGAAGGGTTTTCTCTTAAACCTGGAGGACTTCTTGTTTGTGGTGATTTCAATTATTGGGTTGACAGTCCAGAGTCAAAACCATTTTCTTCAGAATTCCTTGAGTTGATCACCCAGAACAATTTTTTCAATCATGTGAGTAATCCAGCTCATGTCTCAGGACATGTCCTTGACTTGATCTTGTCCCCTGTTGGTTGCAGGCGCGTATCAGATGTGGAGGTTGACTCATTTGACCCCGTCATCTCTGATCATGCTCTGATCACTCTTAGTTTTGATGTCCCGAAATCCCCTTCATATTGGAAGGTCATCAGGTTCAGAAATTACAACAATGTTGACCGCCAGTTGATGTGTTTTGAAATTGATCAATGTTTAAACTCCATCGATTCTTCAAGTCTTTCTTCTGGTGAATTGGTTGATATTTACAACAACGAGCTCAGGTCAATTTTTGACCATTATTGTCCTGAGGTAGTAAAAACAATCACTGTACGTGATAATTCTCCGTGGTATGGTCCATCCATTAATTCTTTGCGTAGACAACGTAGAAAGGGCAGAACGTGAGTGGCGCTTGCAGCGGACCGAAGTAACTCGTTTGCGTTATGTTTTTGCGAGAAGAGCAGTCGTTCACACTGTAAAAGCCCAAAAGGCTAGGTATTATCAAAATAAAGTTGATTCATGTGGTGGTGATCAAAAAAAATTGTCTGCAGTTGTGAACAATTTGGTTGGTCGGAGGAATGTAATTGTTAAACCAACTTCTTTATCTGATGTCCAATTGGCTTCTGATTTTGCTTCATTTTTTACAAGTAAGATATCTCGCATAAGAAGTGATTTAGACAGCAGTTCTCCTAGTGAAGTGTACTCAGTTGACTTCCAGCCACGGTGCACCGGGGATCATTTGCTTTCAACATTTCATCCACTGGATGTAAACAAAGTCAAATGTTACATCAGAGAACTTAATAAAACATTTTGCTCACTCGATCCATGTAACATGTCATGACTGCCTGATGTGTATGAGCATGCTGCAGACTTTATCTGCAACATAATAAATAGATGCTTCTTAGAAAGTAATTTTGTTCAGTCTGAGAAACGTGCTTTGCTTAGGCCCCTAATTAAGAAACCTGGCCTTGATGTCGAGAGCCTGACAAATTATCGTCCTGTCTCTAACCTGTCTTTTTTTATCCAAGATTATTGAGCGGGCCATACTTGACCAACTCTTACCACTACTGGAACACAACAGAGTTGTTCCTGTTGTTCAATCAGCATACAGAAAATACCATTCGACTGAAACTGCACTAACAAGGATTCAGAGCGACTTGGTGGCAAACACTTGTAGTGGGATGTCCTCTCTCCTAGTTCTTTTGGATCTGTCTGCAGCTTTTGATACAGTAGATCATAAAGTATTGTTGGATGATCTGTATTTTTATATTGTTCGTGATAGTTCCCTTTTGCTTCTCAAGTCGTATCTGTCGGACAGATTTCAGAGAGTGGTTGTTGATTACGCTAGCTCTGATTCTGCTCCTCTTCTATTTGGAGTCCCTCAAGGATGAGTTTTGGGCCCAATTCTATTTCCTATCTACACAAGTAGTTTATCGTCTCTACTTGATGCTCATGATGTGTCCTATCATTTTTATGCTGATGACACCCAGCTCTATGTTAAGATGTCAGATATCAACGATACTAAGATAAAGTTTGAATCTCTAATGTCTGATATTAAGATTTGGATGGCTAAGAGGAAACTTAAGCTGAATGATGGTAAAACTGAGATCATCATCATCAGAGGAAACAGAAGGGGTGATGACACTGACAATGCCCTGGCTTTGAACATTGGCGTGTCACAGCTGCATCCAGTCAGTTCTGTTCGAAATTTGGGTGTTTATTTTAATTCTAAGTTAAATTACAAAGAACACATTAATCAGGTTGTAAGAGGGTGTAACTTGCATATCAGAAATCTGTATTCTGTGAGAAAATTCCTGAATAGACAGTGCCTCCTAACATTGGTCCATGCAGTAGTCTTGTCTCGTGTTGATTATTGTAATTCACTGTGGGTTGGTCTTCCAAATAATATACTAACAAAAGTTCAGTCTGTGTTGAACAGGGCGGCACGGCTTATCTTTGGTCTCCCCCCGAGAACCTCAACTACCCCGTTTCTGATTGAGTTGCATTGGTTACCAGTAAAGGCTAGAATTGAATTTAAACTGTGTCTTTTTACATTCAAGGTTCTTAAGTTTGGTGAACTGAAGTATCTTGCCGAATTGTTAAAACTCCCATCGACACGCCCGGGTGTGATGTTACGCACTGAAGATGATTCCTTGCGTCTTGACGACCCAGGAGCCATTCACCAGTCATCTTTCTCTGATCGTTCTTTTGCATATAGAGCCCCTAGATTATATAACAGATTGCCATTGTCCATAAGACAACTCTCTACTGTTGAATCCTTTAAGAGACAGCTGAAAGCCTTTCTTTTTTCAAAATGCTACGACCTGGAGAGAGGTACTATGACAGATGATTATAGGGTTTAATTTTTGCCACTTTCATGTATATATGATGTAGCTTGTATTATATACAAGAAATGTCACAATTCTTGTAATTGTAAAAATAACGAGCGCTAGTGAATTCCCAAAAGGAAGAACTGGCGCTTTTGAGAAACAAAAGGCCAGATTATTATTATTATTATTATTATTATTATGTATACAGGAAAAAAAATCATAATTGTGATGCCATTTGTCCATAAAAAAAAAATACTGTAGGTTCTGAATCAAAGCAAATGAAACTTGACTAAACACATATAAGTAATCAATGTAGAGATAAAAAAAACCCAACAGTAAACTAGGTTAGTCTATTTGGAATGGAAAACATAAAAGCAGTGAATGTGAAGAGGTACTTTGCACTTTTTGCACATGATTCTGGTATGCCTGTGACACTCTGCACATCAAGCTTGGTTGCAGGAGTCTTGTACATGACCAGTTATATCATCATCAGTGCGTACTTTCTGATGCACTCTTTTTTCCCCTCTACCACTACAGTATGGTGATTTTGTGGGTGGTGACTAGTAAGTTCCAAGGTAACCCTGCACCACTGATCACCTAAAGTCACAATATGTCATTTTACTAGTAGCACACACTTTATGAATCTGCCACCCATTCTGACAAGCTGCATCAATTCCAAATGCAAATAGAGGATACCATCATTTCTTTCCTCTAAATGCCACCCTTTGTGAGTCTACATTTTGGTCAAATCGATCCACTCCTCCCATATGCTTATTGTACATGGTCACTACATGTGGGCAGTCAACTTTGATTTTCTGTCTCTTGTTATTCACAGTTGCTATTCTGTCTGCTTTTGTAACAGGCTGACATCCATGACAGTTAGATGCCAAAGTCACAATATTATTATCATTCCACCTGACAACACTTATATTTTTTGTTGTTCTCATGGTCATTGATCCTCTTGCCTTTTTCTTCATCACTTGTGGACTTTCCAAAGGACACTTCTCAGTTCTGTTCTCTCTGATTGTTCCTGTTCCTTTGTGTCCCAGTTCAGTTAGTTCATCCAGAAGTGGCAGACTAGTGAAAAAGTTGTCAAAATAAAGACTGTATGACTTGATTGTCTTAGGTAAGTGAGATGTGAGAGACAAAACAACAGAAGCACCAAGTCCTAGCCTCAGTTGATCTGGCAGTGGGGCTGTTTTTGATCCCTGGTATGGTATGAAGTATACCAGATATCCTCCTGGAGTTGCAGCTGACCATAATTTATATCCAAATCTAATTGGTTTTGCATGTATATGCTGTTTACTGCCATGATGCCCATAATATGGCACCATTGTCTCATCAATAGATATGTTACTAGTTATTACATACTTTGAATTTTTCACAAAACATTCATTCAAATGATCAAAGTAATGTCTCACTTTTCCAAATTTGTCATTATCAGGGAGTTGCTCATTGTCACATGTGTGTAGGTATTTGTGAATCTCAAAAAATCTCCCCCTTCTCATGCTATTAGAAACCAGTTGATTGTGGGTGTCAGATTTTGTCTCCCAAAACATGCGTATGTTTTTTGGAGTTAGATATCCTGTCAACAAAAGGATTCCTATATACTGTACACCTTCATCTCACTTTCAGTCACCTGTAGCTCATGGTTTTTCTGAGATGCATATCTATTTGACATATCCACTAATAGCTTCACCAATGACTTGTCAAAGCCGAGTTCAAAACATTCAGTAGGCGTCATAAACTCTCCCAGAGTGTCATTCACTTGCACATCTTGCTCAGGTACAGATAATTTAGGGAGTTCTACATTAGCTTTCCAGAGTCTGTTTGTTTTCTTGTTCCTTGATTTACATTTATCCTCATTATTCTCATTTGTACTGTCTCGTGCCTCCCTGACAGCTACTTTTATCTCACATTCTGACACTAACTGAGATGAAGTAAGGTGATTCAGGTTTCCAGAATTTTCATCATCTGAATCATTATCTGTTTCAGCCCCATCTACTGGAGGGAAAATTGTGATTTCCTCTACATCTCTGCCCCTAATTTCTTCATCTGGACCCTGGTTCTCATTGTCTAGTTTCTCTAGTAATTCAACTGCCTCTTCAAGACTCAGACTGAAAATAAAAGAAAAAACTATGAATAATCTAAATAGCAGTTCAATCAATAATCAACAAATAAATAATCAAAGATTACAATATATTCAAGGACATATAAACTGCAAACCATGAAATAAAACCATAGAAAACCATAAAATCATCTGTTGTTACTGGGCACAGGTTTCACAGTATTAGCTTGTGCTCAGTGTCCCCTACAGGTGACAGGCTTTATAAAAGATGATATAGAGTTGATGTCAGTCATCATATGGTTATTTAGGTGGTTTGCTGTTATTTAGCAACTATTTAGGCTGTTCAAAAGAGACACTGAGTTACCATCACTTACCCCTTTACTTTTCTGGTAGCCATAATGAGTAGAGTACTCAATAATTTGGTGAAAAGACTTCAACACTCCCTCTTTCACCTCTTGCTGCAGCTTCATATGTAAACAGTGGGCCACACTGATTATATCAAAGAAAACAAACATGCTTGAGCTCCATAGAAAACCAAAATTTAAGGACAAAGTAATAAAGGTTAATAATCCACATCCAGACACACTTGTGTAACCTACAGGGGACACTGGGCTCTGGAGGGTTAATTGTCAGGACCAACTTGCTTAGGCCCGGGCTCCTACGTTCCTCATGGGACAACGTAGGATTGGACGATGGATGGATGGATGAATGGATTATTATTATTATTATTATTATGATTATGATGATGATTATTATTGTTGTTATTAATATTATAATGTCTCTCTGTTTTACAGTGTGGTGGGGAACAAGCACTGCAAAAGTCCTGGCTTGCAGCTCCTATAAACACTTTTGGAGAATGGCCTGGTATCTCCACACTCAGTCTGCTATATATTGTGTCAGGTATGTCTCTATCTGGTAACTTTATCCATTTTTCTATCTATCTGTGTCTATCTATCTGTTGCAAGGCACCTTATTCCTGTAAGGGGTGGCCACTAACAAATTGCCTCCATGTTACCCTGTCCTCTTCCCTCCCTCCAACTCACACCCTTCCTCTCTCATATCTCTCTCCATCCCATCCCTCCATCTTATCCTTGGCCTCCCCACCACCTCACTCATGTGCACTCTTCCTGTCAGTCTCTCATTCCCCATCCTCTCCAGTCCATCCTTCCATCTCATCCTTGGTCTCCCCTCCCATCTCACTCATATGCACTCTTCTAGTCAGTCTCTCATTGTCCATCCTCTCCATTTCATATCATCCTTGGTCTCCCCCTCCACCCCACTCACATGCACTCTTCTAGTTAGTCTCTTATTCTGCATCCTCTCCACTCCATCCCTCTCCTCATCCCCTCCACATCACTCACAAACTCTTCTAGTCAGTCTCTCATTCTCCATCCTTTCCACATAGCCAAACCATCTCAGAGTATTTCTCTTAACATTTTCAACCACATCAACACCACAATACTCCTTTACTTCCTCATTTGTCAGTCTGTCTGTTTGTCTACTTAACACAGCATAAAATAACCATCTCTCCATCTTGACTCCTGAGATATACAGGATATTATTGCCAGAATATGAAGCATTTAAGTGAGGATATTTATGAGGTGGAGTCAGGATTCCAGGGGCTGGAATGGTGAGGGAGTGAGTGTGTAGTGCTACCTCCTGGTGATTCTACCCTGACTGACAAACCAAGTGGTCTTTTTGTAGTCCAGGAACCATTTACTATGCCAGGGTGGTTGATATTAATACCTAGCATTAGTAATGACATGCTGCTCCATAACACAAAGGTATACGTTTACACAGAACAGGCGAAACTTGGAATGTGACATCCATAGACTTTCAGGCAGCAAAATTTCATATCGAATTTATGGCTGATTGAAAGTTAGGTTAGGTCACTTTGGGCAGGGTTTGGTCTGATTAGGTAATTTTTGGTTGGGTTGGCTTCAGTTCGACTAGATATAGACGGATTAGGTTAGATTGCTTTAGAATACGTCGGTTTTGATAGGTTTTGGGTTGGGTTTTATTTGGTTGGGTTAGGCTGGGTTAGGTTTGGTTGGATTAGGTCATTTTAGGCTTGACTGGGTTGGGTTAGGTCGGGTATGGTATGGTTAAGTGAGACTAGTTAGGATTAGGCAGGGTTAGATGCAGTTAGGCTGCGTCAGAATTAGTTAGGTTAGGTATGGAGAGGTTATGAGAAGCTGAAAGAGTATGCATGATGGGAGCAAGAAAGAGGAAGGAGAAAATAAGTTACTAATGACCAAGAATAAGATGGTGAATTGAAGTAGGAAATGCAAATGTGGAAGACAGGAAGACAAAAGATTATTAATGAGAAGCAGTGGAAAATAGTGATTTGAAAGCAGGAAATGCATACATGAAAGGCAAGACAATGCTTGATAGTGTCCTGGTACCAACACAGACGTCAGGCAGTGAAATCTGAACAGTGATAGCGAGGTAAGCAAAGAATATTTACACTCCCACTATATTTTGCATTCTGAAGTAAGGCGAAGAGCTGTGAAATACAACACTTTCTGTTTAAATTTTAACAACTGAACAGAAGACAGAGCTGTGAAATAACTATGCACCTCACATTTCAAGAAATATATTATATTTTAACCTTTTTTTTTTAGCATAAACATATATTTTGGATACTCAGAACTATCATACACGCTGAAATGTATGGGGAAATATTGTTTGGTTTCAGTTTCATGGATGGGAGAGAGTTCGTTACCTTTCTGTTTGATTTAGTTCAGGAAGACAGCTGTTCAGGAGAGGAGCATAAACACCCCAAAGAGAGAGAGAGAGAGAGAGAATAATACAAAAGGTAAAATGAGTACCTAGGAAAGTTGTGTGGTTACCCAGATGATAGAGTGGCCTTGTATCCCAGGATGGTTTAGGAAATGTCACAGACACAAAGGTCAGTTGCACAGAGGAGCACTGCAGCATAATTATCTCTGTATCTATCAGACTGTCTGTCAGGCTGTCCGTTTATTCTTCTGTCAATCTTCCTGTTTATCTACCCAGCCATTTTTTGATCCATTATTGCCCCCAGCTTTACAAACAGATAGGGAGCTGTACTTGGTGGCCAAGTGTAGGGGTCAGAAGGAAGGGGAAAAGCTAGGACAGAAGGAAATAGCTTACTAGTAAAATGATCGGGGTTGGGTAGAAGGTGGTTTTCCATAATTTTCAAATACTCCCTCTAAAATATGGAGATGGTCTGTCTGAGTGAGGAAATAGCATTGGTTGGCTAAAGAATCAAGTCTAACCCTCTGTACATATCCCTTGAAATGTGGACCCCCAAATTTAGCATTTTACCCTCCCAAAACGCCTCCCGATAGTCGTAAATTTTGAAATCCAACACAGGAGACCAAATATGTGGCTTTTTATTTACAGGAGACAGTAGGCATAAACAGCAAAATAGTTCTTAACAGCAAACATACATTTCAGATAGAATAATGCTAGGATTTAAGTCCATAATGTTGAGTTTGAAGGAGTCGTATTCCACAGTTTGTGTCATGGTACATAGCCTGTTTACAGACAGTTAGTTCTGCTGGCTCAGAATTGTGTCCATGGCTTGACTAAAGTCATTCAGGGTTACCTCTGTATTACAGGTAATGTTATTAAGATACAGCTTAAGATTGGCTGCATACATGTTCATTGCCCTGCTCCCAGCTCATACCCCCCTCTCTCATATACCTCTCCACTCCATCTCATCTCCTTGGCCTCCCTTTCCCTCTTCCCTCCCTCCACCTCACTCACACTCTCCTTGTCAGTCTCTCATTCTGGTGAGAAAAAAAGAGTGGATGTGAGGCTACAAAGATTTAACAAACATGTGAGCAAAGAATAGACAGGATTATCTCCTACCCTCCAGACCATCCAGGAAGGGAGGGAGGCAGGAAGAAAGGTAGGGAAGTGTTTTTAAAATGATCAAGCATTAGAATTTTTATAGGAAAGGGAGAAGCTGTGCATTAAATAATCACTAATGTACACTTATAAATAAATAAATAAAGTTTCAATATGTAAGTGTCTGACCCATAGGGCATGATTTATTTATTTATTTATTTTTTTATAGCCAAGATTGAGGTCATAGTAACAGACATTTACAGGAAGTCATGCATTACCAGCAGAGTCCCTTTGACCTTGTCTGTTTATCTACCTGTATCTATCTGTATAACTTACCAGACACGTTAATCCTTCAAGGGGTGGCCACAGACAAATCGCCTCCATGTCACTCTGTCTTCTGTCATTCACAACTCCTCTGATATCTCTCACCACTCCATCCCACCATCTTAGCCTTAGTTTCCCCTAATACCTCACTCATACAGTCTCCTGGTCAGTCTCATTCTCTGTTCTCCACATGACTGAACCATCACAGAGTATTTCTCGTAACATCCACATCACAGTGCTTGTCACCTTCATCATTTGTCGTTGTTTTTCCATATAATTCCACATGCACCTCTCATATACCTCTTTTTCATTCCACATGCTCCTCTCAGATAACATTTTTTCACTCTTTGCCACTCTTCCACTGCTCTCACCCTTGACCTGTGTCCTTTCACCAGGGATGAGACCAGCATGTTAACCCTGTGGAGGAGTCTGGTACTACCCAAGCTTGAATAAAAGTTCCGCAGCAAGAGGGGAAGATCCTGCCACGTCAAAGGATATTTCACAAACGTGTTAAGCTGCACCGTAGAAGCCGTCAAGCCGAAATCAGACGCCTTCCTGCGAAAGATGGGAGACACACCACCTCTTGCCGCATACTGCGGCAGGCTAGGGTATTTGCAAGAATATATTGATGCCACGGCACTGCGTAACTGAGGCTTGGTGGCTGAGATCTCCATAGGGTGTCATAAGGTAAGGCTAAGCTTCACTTCCATATGATAGAGTAGGGATCATTGTACTGTTATAAAGTTTCTCCCTCTTTCTCTCTATCTCTTTCTGTTTATCTATCTACTTGTCTTTTTCTCTCTCTGTTTGTCTTTCTAAGCTCACTTCCCTATTCCTTTTGACCTTCTACTATCTCATATTCTCCATCAGCTCTGCCTACACAGTGTCAGTCATCAGTAAACTCCATGTAGGGTTATTGCCTTGGGTGTGCTGTGTGGCAAATCATCTGTGCTGCACCATCTATCTATCTATCTATAGCCCGACGCCCTAATCCCGCAAAGGGTGGCCACAGACAAAACACCTCCAAGTTGCTGTGTCACCCACCATTTTACTGCCCTCCCCTCAACTCACTCCCCCCTCCCTCGTATATCACTCATCTCCATCCCTCCACCTCATCCTTGGTCTCTGCACCATACTGTCACATATAAACAGACTGTCAGGATTATAAAACGAAAGCAAAAAAACTTATATTTATGGAGGGGTAAACAGCACCCTTAGAAACCAAACTGTTTGTGCAGGTACATGGCTGAAAATTCTGGTCAGTACCTGGTGTGACTAGTTTCGTTTTTGAAGGCTCCAACGTGCATGTGTCAGCCTTGGCCACCTAATGGTGGCTCTCCATGCTCCTCAATCTCTGGCAGCCTCCCTGTTCAGTCCCTTAACCCTGAGGTCACACTTAATGACCTTATCCCAGGTCCTTTTTGCTGTACCCCTTGCAACCCCACCCCTAAAATTAACTCTTCTCACTTTCTGCACCCAGTTATCATCCCTCATCCTCTCCACATGCCCAAACCACCTCAATCTACCTTTCCTCATCACAACACCAATACACTTCAGTAATCTTGAAGTATAAACACAGCCTCAGTAGTTGACTAAATTATACCCAGCAAGGAGATATCATGTAGATGGTTAGTTCTGCACTTTCTAAGGTAAAAATATAGAAGTGATCTTTTTTTTTTCTGTCTTTGTATGCCCACCATGTCATATATAATCAGGGATTTTTTAATTTCATCATGTAAGTTGATTATTGTTGCAACAGGAGTTAGGGTATAAAAATGTACATGAAAACATTATTGTGATGAGGATTGATAGATTGAGATGGTTTGGGCATGTAGAGAGGATGGAAGATGACAACTGGTATGGTGAGAGATGTTGATGAAGAGTTGAGAGGAAGGATGGAACTGGAGTGTATTGATGTTGTGATGAGGAGGGGTAGCTTGAGACGGTTTGGGCATGTGGAGAGGATGAAAGATGACAACTGGGTGTGGAGGGTGAGAGGTGTGAACGTTGAGGGTAGAGTTGAGAGGAAGGATCGGACCGAAGTGTATTGGTGCTGTGATAAGGAGGGGTTGATTGAGATGGTTTGGGCATGTGGGGAGGATGGAGGATGGCAATTGGGTGGGGAAAGTGAGAAGTATGAATGTCAGGTAGGGTTGTGAGAGGCAGACTGAAAAAGACCTGGGACGAGGTTATAGAGTGTGACCTCAGGGATAAGGGACAGAATAGGGAGGCTGCCAGAGATCAAGTAATGTGGAGAGTTGCCATTAGGTGACCAAGGCGAATGTATGCAATCAGGTTGGAGCCTTTATAAACAATATGATATGACACAATCTTATTGCACTTGCACTTGCCAGTATGATGCTTTTAAGTGTAATAAGGGGTAAATCTACCAGGCATCACCCCCTTTTGTGTGTGTGTGTGTGTGTGTGTGTGTGTGTGTGTGTGAGAGAGAGAGAGAGAGAAAGAGTGCTGAGTCTGTTCCTGAATGTTGTTAAGTCTGATTCCTTTATTTGTTTTGAAAGACACATTAATTCAGTCTGTGGTAACATTTTTTTTTTTTCACTCTTTTCTATCACTGTACCCGGGTATTTGAACTCTCTCACCAATTCCAGTCTCTCTCCATTTACTGTGACATTGCACTGGGAGTCACCTTCTCACTCAGTAACCATCACTTTACTCTTTTCTACGTGTACTCTCAAGGCACGACGCTTACAGACATCAGCAAAACTCTGCACTAGCCTACCAAGTTCTTGTCCGGTACTTGCAAGCAGTACTGCACCATCAGCATACAACAAATTTGAGATATTCCATCCATCACCATTCATTACCAATGCCATCCCTCTCTCCATTACTCATGTTTTCACTTCTCCCATCACCCCATCCATATATACATTGAACAACCATGGGGACATCACACAACCTTGTTGCACACCCACACTGATTGTGAACCATTCACTTAGATGCCCATTAACCCTGACACATGCTTCACTACCATCATAAAAACTCTTGATGGCACCTAACAGCTTACCCTCTACACCTTACATGCACAAAACTTTCCACAATCCTTCTCTGTCCACTTTGTCATATGCTATTTCCAGATCCATGAATGCCATAAACTCCTTATGGTCCTTCTCACAAGCCTTCTCTACTATCTGTCTCACTGCAAATACTTGATCCACACATCCTCTGCCACTCCTAAAGCCACCCTGTTCATCACTCTCTAGGACTTTTGATATCTCTCTTACTCTCACTATAATAATTCTTCCATATACCTTCCCTACCACACTCAGTAAGCTTATGCCACGATAATTCTTACACTCACTTCATTCACCTTTATTTTTGTACAGGGGTACAATCACAGCCTTTTTCCACTCTGCAGAAACAGTTTCACTCATCCATGTCTTCTTACATATCTCCAAAAAGCACTACATTCCATTCTCTCCACTACATTTAAGCATCTCTGCATACACCTCATCAACCCCAGCTGCTTTCCCATTTTTCAGCTGCTTCACAGCACTCTTCACCTGTGTGAGTGTCACGTCTCCTGGCACTGCATACCTTCTCTGCACACCCCCAAAACCAATCATGTTTACAGCTGCTCTGCTCTCTCTATCCCTATTCATCAGGCTTTCAAAATATTCTTTCCATCTGGTCCTTACTTCATCTCCATGGGTTAATAATCTACCACCTGCATCCTTCATACCATCCCATTTCTTACTGCTTTCACTTCTACATTTCCGCACCTCTTTCCAGAATAACTTTCTATTTTCAGAGTAGTTTGCATTAATTTTTCTTCCTAGATCCTCATTTACCTCCTCCTTTTTCCTCATCACTAGTCTCTTTACTTGCTTCTTGCTCACAACATATGCAGTTCTTATTTCAACTGAACCCCTATCCTGTAACCACTTTAGCCACTTCTTCCTCTTTTCCTCCACTGCTCTCTTTACCTCCTCATCCCACCATGCCATACCTTTCTTCTTTGTTGTTACTCTTGCCACACCACATACCGCTTTAGCATTCCTAACTAAGCAATCCCTATATGCTTTCCACAGTCTGTCCAGATCCAATTCATTCCAATTCAGTAATTCTAACTCGTCCTCTACTTTGGTCCTGTATTCATCTGCCATTTCTTTGATCCTCAGCTTCTCAACTTTCAGTCTTTCTCCCTGACTGCTTCTCTCTCTCCTGAGCATTCTGCATCCATTTCATGACACTTAGTCAGGACTAGCATCTTATTCTAGTGTAAATTTGTTGTTACAGCTCAGTATTCAGGATGGAGAGACAGAAATTGTAGGCCAAATTACAGTCAAATGGGTCTAGGTAAGTAGCAGAGCGGTGGTGGAAGTGCAATGCCAGGCAGAGTAAGACTGAAATTGTAGGCAGGATGGTTGGCTGTGTCTGCCCTACTTACCAAACCTGATGTGTTGTAATTCTGAGAAGGTTCTTCAGTTTCCTCAAAGAGTTCGTTACAGTTGACATTTGATTGATGAAATTAATTGACCATATGCTCATTTTGGACCGTACAAGGAAATGAAAAATATTGACATTGATGATATTCATAGAATCAGCAAAACTTAAATTTAAAATAAATATATAAACATCATGTGATGGTAACTTTGACATAATATCAAGAACTTGTTAAAACACTATAATGCTTTGATTTGGTTATAAATAATGAGAATGATAACCTGTCTTGATGTAATGCTGCCTACTTCTTCCTTAGCCTTTATCATTCTTTTTCTGTGCTTGCCCTCCTCTCTTCCTATTTCTCCCATCTTTCCTGTCACTTCTTATTGCTTTTCTTTCCATTATAGGTGGCTTTACATTGAGTGACAAGCCAAATGGTTTCCTGTAAGCCAAGAAACCATTTACAACACTGGGTGGTAACCATATAACCAAACCATACGTGCTCCCTACGTGTCAAGTGGGTTGGTGGAGGGTTAGTGCCCCTCCCTGTAAAACAAATAACTCAGAGTCAAATGGCCACCCCGTACGGGATTATGGCGTCTGGCAATAGATAGATAGATATATAGATAGTAATATGTAAACTCTTAAATGCAAGAGTTAACCATTACATTCAGTACTTCATGTATGCAATAGGTCAACTCTGGAACTGTCTTTGTATTTCCTACTGTCTGTGATCTTTAGTGTTTTAAATACAGTGTGTCCAGGCATCTTGAAATGATTGGGTCTTGAATATGGCTTCTGTTATCGTGTTTTTATTTTGTCTTGGAGGGAACAATCTTGTGGGCTTGTAGCCTTGTGTTCCTTCTGTGCATCAAAAAAAAAAAAGTATCAATCTATTGCCAGACGCCTCCAGGGGTGGCCACAAACAAATTGCCTCCATGTCACCCTGTTGTTGTCCCCAAATGATATTGTTCTTGATGCCACCAGATACATTTCTTACCAGGTAAACTTAAGGTTCAGAAGGAAAGGACTAATTGTGTAATATATTTTTCAGGTGCGTGAGTTGATTGTCAGCTGTGGAAGCTGCCTAGAGAAAGGCAGAAAGAAGAGGAGGAATCCCCAGCTAACTTGAAACTGTAATGGACGTTAACCCCAACACCTGCCCTGCACAATGAGGTAAGTGTGTGAATGTGATGCCTCTTTGTTCTTATTACAGTATTGCTTCAGGCCCATCAGGATATGAATCTTTGTGTGTGTGTGTGTGTGTGTGTGCATGTGCGCGTGTGCGCGCTTATAGTGAAGGTATGTGTGGCATGTTACCATAGGGCACGTGTGGTTTTGTTGCTTTCATGTATCTCGGTTTGTTTATCTGTGGGTGAAGCGATGAAAGTGAATCAAAAGGTAGATTCTGAAATGTAGTGGACTGCAGGCTGATGTTGCTCTTCTCCTGCAGTCCACCATCCTATCTCTCTGTCTATCTATTACCAGACGCCTTAATCCCGTAATGGTTGTCCACAAACAAATCGCCTCCATGTCGCCCTGTCCCCCGCCATTTCGCTGCCCTGCTCCCAGCTCACACCCCTCTCTCTCATATACCTCTCCACTCCATTCCTCCATCTCATCCTTGGCCTCCCCCTCCCTCTCCTCCCCTCCACCTCACTCACATACATTATCTTCATTAGCCTCTCACTCTCCATCCTCTCCACCATCCTCCTTATTTGAAATTGTGGGTTGAGGGAGGTTGTATATTAGTGTCACCAGGTGAAGGCATCCCTCTTTAGCGTCAGTTTTTTTTTTATTTTAATTTACACAGTTGGTGGATTTATACAAACCAGGGATGAACATATATTTTTTTTTTCCATCATCCTCCATGCAGAGATAGGGAAGGTGTTGAGGGATGTTTAAATACCTGGGCAGCTCCACCACTCACACACATCAGTGCCACCACATGAAGGCACCTTAGACTAGGTAAAGGAAGTCTAGTATTGGACCTTATGTTGTATATGTGTTGGTCAGGAAATTATATTCATCTTGGACATGTGTTAGGAGTGTAATGCTGGATGGTAGTGAGACATGGGCAATAGAGGAAGAGGATATTCATTGGCTCAGACATACAGAGGACAGTGTTTAGATGGATGTGTTGTGTGTTCTTGAATGCTACGCCTGGGAGGGCTAGTGTTTCGTGTTCTTGTGTATTATATCATTTGCCGTGAAGATATACTGGCGAGGCAGGGTAGTCAAACAAGAGATGGGTGGAGTGAGACAGCGGTGTTTATTCTCTAGCTTTCGAATCTGACCCTCAACACAAAACAGCTAAGCATTGTGGGTAGCGCGCCAAGCGCGGCTAATTCAAAATACATAACAGCTAGGTTTACAATGGAAGAGTTGAGAGGAAGGAAGGGACTTGAATATACTTTTGATTTCACTTCTGTAACCCAGGAACACACTTACACCTGTGAGTGGTAACCATTTTTGTGAGGTGAACCATTTTATGAGGTGAAGTAGAGCCAACTATGGTGCCCCTGTTAACTGATTGGAGAGATGTAAATGGGTCATTCCATTGTGAGAAATCTTTATATTCAAAGATATGTTACTGATCTACTCTCACTTGTATTATGTAGGCAATATAGATAAATGCTGTTTGCAAGGTATACTACCAACACCTCACATTACATTATGCCATGGTCAGATTATTCATATGTTTTTATTCTGATTTTATATAAATTTTTAAAAGTGGCGTGAGAAACGTTACCTCGATGCTACCCCACCTTTTACTTTGCATGAGTATTTTCAATAACTCTGTGATTTTACTGGTTAGGTCAAGAAGTGCTTTATATCAGTCATATGTCAGTGTATGAGGATCATAATCATAGCCAGCAAATTCTATTTATCTTAAGAATTTTGTTACTGTTAAGGAAAATGTGACCGTGAGACACGTAACAGGAAAAGTGAGAAACGTTACTTGTGTCATGGCCAAGTTAGGGAAACAGTCTCATATGTGAAAGAAGACTTCCATGATTCCAGAGTTGCACTATTAATACTACTCACATAGTTGGAAATGACCCATCATTCATTTGTACACTGGGGCTAGGAAAATGTAAATTGGAGAATATAATTTATTCACAAAATTATAACTTAATCCTAAGCATAAGAAAGTAAACTACAAGTGAAGTAACCTTAGGAACACTGCTTCACATTACTGGTGACATAACAACCTTACTGAGAACAGACCATCAAGAGGGTGGTGACTGAGAAGCAGGTAGCATGTCCGCAGGTGTTTCTATGCTAACACCTGCTGTAGACCAAGAGGGCAGTGCGGGCAGAGTTTTAGAGCTTCCTCAGTATGCAGGAGTTTCCATCCTTACCCTTCACACTCTCACAAGTGTCACAGCGGGGAGGGAAAGTCGCGAGTCGAGGGCACACTTCACATGTAGAGCTGCTATATCCTTTCCATACCAGTGCTGCTGATCAACTGCCCACACTCCAGCTCACAGTCACCACCTCACTTCCCTTGATTCGTACAATGGAGAAATTGAAGCAGTATCATACAATTCATAATAACTAATCACACTCCGAAAATTATAAAATACAAAATAAGTATACATAAACATACTACATTTAAAAGATCCACAATAACGTATAATTTACTTCTGTGCTCCGAACAGCCTCATTACCAGTGAACTACAACTAACCTAAGGTTTAATGAAACAAATCAGAGAAACTAAATTATACCCTTTTAGAACAGAGATCCAATATTGAACCCTTATAGTCATGAATCATTCTGACATTACCCCCTGAACAAAAGAACTTGTACCCAAGTTCTAACAACTAATAATTACGTTCTAGAAAATTATATCACACATCATGGGCAGCTAAATTCTTGTTAATTTTAACATTATACTTCTCCAGAATTACATCTTCATCAATACCAAGTACATGCAAGCCCAAACAACGTGAGCCAACATCTGTCACAGAATCTGAACGAATTCCCAAACTTGAACAGCACGTTTTATATCCTTCATCCAAACGACTAAGATAATCTGCCCCTACGTTCTCAGCTTCTTTAATGAACTCTGCACTGTACTCAAATTGCTGCATGTATAATGCCCACCGCATAATCCTTGCATTGGAATTCTTAGCAGTCTTGAGGTAATGAAGAGGCAGATGATCTGTCTGAACAACAAACCCTCGTCCATACAAAAACTGGCGAAACTTTCTTACACCCTCAATGATTGCTAATAACTCTTTCAACAACACTGTAGTTCCTCTCCGCTTGTCCCAGCTTCCTGCTATGGTAGGATAAAGGCCACAGTTCATTTCCTTGGGACTGCATCAGCACAGCACCAATACCCACACCTGACGCGTCTGTTCTTAAAACAAAGTCTTTAGATAAATCTGGCAAATGGAGAATAGGCTTATTAGTCATTTTGTTCTTTAGAGTATCAGATGCTCTTTGCTCTAAATCTGTCCACATTACCTTATTTGGACTGCTCTTCTTTGTTAGATTGGATAATGGTTCTGCAATTGTAGAGTAGTTTGGTATGAATGCTCTGTAATAGCCTGTTAGTCCCAAGAACGAACGAACTTGTTTTTTAGTTCTGGGGGCAGAAGCTTCAACTATTTTCCCAACCTTATCTTTCTGGGGCTGGCATATCCCATTTCCTATTCTATGACCAAGGAAATCCACTTCAGCTTGACCCACTACACACTTGGATGGATTTACTACTAAGCCTGCTTCCTTAAGTCTGAAAAATACCTGATCCAGCAATTTCAAATGCTCATGAAAAGTCGAGGAATGTACCAAAATGTCATCAACAAATATTTCTATGCCAAACATACCTCCCAACACACTCCTCATTGTCCTGTTAAACACTGCAGGTGAATTGCACAAGCCAAAAGGAAGGACTTTGAACTGATATAAACCCTTGGGAGTACTAAATGCAGTGTACTTCCTACTATCCACATGTAATGGAATCTGCCAGAATCCTTTAGAAAGATCTAGTTTTGAAAAATATCGGGACCCTGATAATTTTGAAAAGATATTCCCCTGGTCAAACATAGGCTCTGCATCAAACTGAGTTACACCATTTAATTTCCTAAAGTCTCCACAGAGTCTCACTCCTTTATCCTTTTTACGTACAACCACTACAGGACTATTATAGGGAGCATTAGATTTTTCAATTATCCCTGCTTCTTCCATTGCATTAAGTTCTTTCTCTACCTCAGCTTGCAAACTATATGGTATAGCATAAGGCTTACTTCAAACAGGGGTTTTGTCAGTCAAAACAATTTCATGGGGAGGAACATTTGCTAGCTTTGGTGTACTAGAGAACACCTCTGAGTACATACTCAACAAATCACATATCTTACCTCTCTCTAATGGAGACAAAGTTACTGACAACTCTACATCTTTCCAAGACTTCTCAGTGGTTGGTATAGGTAGCAAAAGATTTTCAACCTCGTCAGAGTACTCAATAACTGTAGCAGCACTTACATCTGATTCGGCTACATCACAATCATCTGGATCATAGTCTACTTCATATTTCTTCAGCATATTCACATGAAATCTTTTCTTCTTCCCCCTTATATCTATTACATAATTCAAAGCAGAAGGACACTCTACAATCTTATATGGACCTCTCCAGTTCATGAGTAATTTATTATGGTCAGTTGGTAAAAGCAGCAAAACTTGATCACCCACCTTGAAAGTTCTGTCACTAGCCCTACGATTATAGTAGCTCTTATCCAACTCCTGTGCCTTATCTAATTCTTTCCTTGCTAGCTTACATGTGTTTTCCCATCTCTCACCGAGATCTAGAACATAGCTGTAGGTACTAACAGCCTCGGGTGTCCTGACCGATCCATCCCAAATCTCTCTTAGTACATCCAAAGGACCCCTCACTGTTCTTCCATAAACTAACTCAAAAGGGTAGAATCTAGTACTCGACTGGGGTGCTTCTGTATATGCAAAGAGCAATGGTGCTATGTATCTTGGCCAATCCTTAGGTGCCTCATCACACATTCGTTTCAGCATTTTCTTAAGTCTATCTATCTATCTATCTATTGCCAGACGCCTCAATCCCGTTTGGGGTGGCCACAAACAAATCATCTCCAAGTCGCCCTGTCCCCTGCCATTTCACTCCCCTGCTCCCAGCTCACACCCCCCTCTCTCATATACCTCTCCACCCCATCCCTCCATCTCATCCTCGGCCTCCCCCTCCCTCTTTCCCCCTCCACCTCACTCACGTACACTCTCTTCGTCAGTCTTTTTTTCTTAAGTGTACCGTTAAATCTTTATACTAAGCCATTACACATGGGATGAAATGGAGTGGTTTTAAGAGATTTTATTGACAATAACCGTTCAACTTCCCTCATCATTGCTGAAGTAAATTGGCTTCCTCTGTCAGTCAAAACCTCCTTTGGAATACCAATTCTAGAATAGATATCCATCAACGCATCCGCCACTGTAGTAGTCCCTATATTAGGCAAGGCAACTGCTTCTGGATACCGAGTAGCAAAGTCTGCGAGAGTGAGTATATACCTGTCTCCACTATCTGCCCTAGGTGTAATAGGCCCAACTATGTCTATACCCACCCTAGCAAAATGGCTCGTCTATTACTGGCATAGACCTAAGCTTTCCTGGTTTTATGCTACCTTTATCCACGGTTCTCTGACACACATCACATGACCTACACCAGCGGCTGACATCAGCCACCATACCTGGCCAAAAGAAAGTTCCTTGAATCCTGTCCAGAGTCTTTTTGTACCCCATATGGCCACTCATGACTCCCTCATGACCTAATTTGAACACTTCCTTATGATAGTTCTTTGGCGCAATCAACTGTTGTTTTGTCACTCCTCTGACTGTCATCTTTCTGTATAATCTACCCCCTTTAAGAATAAAGGTTGACACTCTTCCTCTTGCCTGAAACACTTTCTTACTTTGAACATGACTTCTTATAGAGTTCAAAGTTCTATCATCCTCTTGATTTTTCACAAATTCTGATGTAGACACGAAAGTATCAACATTGCTCACCTTCAGGGGTTGTTTAACTTTACTGTCCTTGCGACTTTGTGCTCTAGTAACTGCAGCAACGAGTCCAGCGTCTGATGATCCACCAGCAGTACTCCTCGAAGTTCGTTCCAACTCTGTGGTTACTTCGTCCTTTGCTTCAGTGTCAGATCTTCCACTCGGGACTCTGTTCCTGGTTAGGTTCACGTCCTCTGCGTTGTGTTGTTCAGCCAAGCTTTGACCACTGGTAGACTGTATACTTGTGAGGGAATATGGATTGTCAGTTACACCACCAACAACTAAATCGTAAACTGGGGTCTTACACACAGCAGCATAAACTTTCCCTATTAACCAAGGTGTAGAAATTTCAACTTCTACCTCTGGCATCACTATCACTGCCCCATTCACCAATTTCAGTGAAACTGTTCTCCCAGTATAGTGTCTCAATGAAACTAGCTTCTCTGCTACAACACAAGTAGTTGACCCACTATCTAGCATTGCTGTAACAGCTTGCCCCTCAACCAAGCCATTGTTCAATATTAAGTTCTTATAACTTTGCCCATTCCCATTACATTTGGTAGCTGAACCACTAACTGTCCTACTTTTAGCTTTCACAGACGCTTTTCCTGATGCAGCGGCACAGGTCTGTTTTGATTTATTAAAAGTACACTGAGCTTTTCTATGGTCTAGTTTACCACACTCCCAACATCCTTTACTACCAAACTTACGGTCACTCCCTGAGGTCTTTGTCTTGATCTGCGTTGTAGAGCGTTCTGAAGGTTTCTCTTGCCCTTCAGCCACGGGTTTGTTGACCTTCTTGTTAATCTGGGAAGGGTGACCATGGGCATCAATCCAACGATCTGCCTCCTCCCCACAAACCTGCAAACTCTTAACTTCTTTCTCCTTTAAAAACATCATTAGAGCTGGAGGACACTGCCTTAAAAATTGCTTCCTTGCAACGAGATCTGCTAAATCCTCAAAGGTCTGACTGGATCCACCCGCTTCCAACCACTTAACAAGATTCCTTTTGATTCAACAAGCTAGTTGCACTGCAGACTCGCCATCACGAAACTTTGTGTCTTGAAACCATTTCCTACAACCCTCTGCTGTCACATCGTAGCCTCTCAAAAGTGCTGACTTCAGCTCATCAAAATCGGCAATGACATCGTCAGTGAACTGGTGATACATCTCGAGAGCTTGACCTGTTAGTAGAGATGCTAAGGCAGCTGGCCACACCGACCTCTCCCATCTTGCAGCTTTAGCTACCCTCTCAAAGTGAGCCAGATAAGAATCTATATCATCTTTGGCCTCATCGAAAATAGGCAGCTTAGGGGGATTAATTACGGTTGCAACTGGTCGAACGTTCTGACCAGCAGCAGCAGCACTAGCAGCAGCAGCAGCCCTCGAAGCTTCAATCTGTGCCTCTAATTCTAAAATCTTTAGCTTCCTCTCTTGAGCACGCTCCTCTCTCTGCCGATTTTGCTCTATCACTCTCTCTTCTCTTACCCAGGTCATAAGCTTGTCACCCTCTAAGCCCATTTGTTTTCCCTCTTCAATTAACCTCTTTATAGCGTCTGAACTCATGGTGAAAATCTAAAGATTATAAACTTCCCTGTATACTGCCAACCCGCGTGCACAACGAATTAATGGGTCCCTGTTCGGGCGCCAAATGTCATGGCCAAGTTACGGAAACAGTCTCATATGTGATAGAAGACTACCATGATTCCAGAGTTGCACTATTACTATTACTCACATAGTTGGAAATGACCCATCATTCATTTGTACACTGGGGCTAGGAAAATGTAAATTGGAGAATATAATTTATTCACAAAATTATAACTTAATCCTAACTTAATCTTAAGCATAAGAAAGTAAACTACAAGTGAAGTAACCTTAGGAACACTGCTTCACATTACTGGTGACAACAACCTTACTGAGAAGCAGGTAGCATGTCCGCAGGTGTTTCTATGCTAACACTTGCTGTAGACCAAGAGGGCAGTGTGGGCAGAGTTTTAGAGCTTCCTCAGTATGCAGGAGTTTCCATCCTTACCCTTCACACTCTCACAAGTGTCACAGCGGGGAGGGAAAGTCGCGAGTCGAGGGCACACTTCACATGTAGAGCTGCTATATCCTTTCCATACCAGTGCTGCTGATCAACTGCCCACACTCCAGCTCACAGTCACCACCTCACTTCCCTTGATTCGTACAATGGAGAAATTGAAGCAGTATCATACAATTCATAATAACTAATCACACTCCGAAAATTATAAAATACAAAATAAGTATACATAAACATACTACATTTAAAAGATCCACAATAACGTATAATTTACTTCCGTGCTCCGAACAGCCTCATTACCAGTGAACTACAACTAACCTAAGGTTTAATGAAACAAATCAGAGAAACTAAATTATACCTTTTTAGAACAGAGATCCAATATTGAACCCTTATAGTCATGAATCATTCTGACAGTCTCTCATTCTGGTGAGAAAAAAAGAGTGGATGTGAGGCTACAAAGATTTAACAAACATGTGAGAAAAGAATAGACAGGATTATCTCCCACCCTCCACACCATCCAGGAAGGGAGGGAGGCAGGAAGAAAGGTAGGGAAGTGTTTTTAAAATGATCAAGCATTAGAATTTTTATAGGAAAGGGAGAAGCTGTGCATTAAATAGTCACTAATGTACACTTATAAATAAATAAATAAAGTTTCAATATGTAAGTGTCTGACCCATAGGGCATGATTTATTTATTTATTGATTTTTTTATAGCCAAGATTGAGGTCATAGTAACAGACATTTACAGGAAGTCATGCATTACCAGCAGATTCCCTTTGACCTTGTCTGTTTATCTACCTGTATCTATCTGTATAACTTACCAGACACGTTAATCCTTCAAGGGGTGGCCACAGACAAATCGCCTCCATGTCACTCTGTCTTCTGCCATTCACAACTCCTCTGATATCTCTCACCACTCCATCCCACCATCTTAGCCTTAGTTTGCCCTAATACCTCACTCATACAGTCTCCTGGTCAGTCTCATTCTCTGTTCTCCACATGACTGAACCATCACAGAGTATTTCTCGTAACATCCACATCACAGTGCTTGTCACCTTCATCATTTGTCGTTGTTTTTCCATATAATTCCACATGCACCTCTCATATACCTCTTTTTCATTCCACATGCTCCTCTCAGATAACATTTATTCACTCTTTGCCACTCTTCCACTGCTCTCACCCTTGACCTGTGTCCTTTCACCAGGGATGAGACCAGCATGTTAACCCTGTGGAGGAGTCTGGTACTACCCAAGCTTGAATAAAGGTTCCGTAGCAAGAGGGGAAGATCCTGCCACGTCAAAGGATATTTCACAAACGTGTTAACCTGCACCGTAGAAGCCTTCAAGCCGAAATCAGACGCCTTCCTGCGAAGGATGGGAGACATACCACCTCTTGCCGCATACTGCGACAGGCTAGGGTATTTGCAAGAATATATTGATGCCACGGCACTGCGTAACTGAGGCTTAGTGGCTGAGATCTCCATAGGGTGTCATAAGGTAAGGCTAAGCTTCACTTCCATATGATAGAGTAGGGATCATTGTACTGTAATAAAGTTTCTCCCTCTTTCTCTCTGTCTCTATCTGTTTATCTATCTACTTGTCTTTTTCTCTCTCTCTTTGTCTTTCTGAGCTCACTTCCCTATTCCTTTTGACCTTCTACTATCTCATATTCTCCATCAGCTCTGCCTACACAGTGTCAGTCATCAGTAAACTCCATGTAGGGTTATTGCCTTGGGTGTGCTGTGTGGCAAATCATCTGTGCTGCACCATCTATCTATCTATCTATAGCCCGACGCCCTAATCCCGCAAAGGGTGGCCACAGACAAAACGCCTCCAGGTTGCTCTGTCACCCACCATTTTACTGCCCTCCCCTCAACTCACTCCCCCCTCCCTCGTATATCACTCAACTCCATCCCTTCACCTCATACTTGGTCTTTTCACCATACTGTCACATATAAACAGACTGTCAGGATTATAAAACGAAAGCAAAAAACTTATATTTATGGAGGGGTAAACAGCACCCTTAGAAACGAAACTGTTTGTGCAGGTACATGGCTGAAAATTCTGGTCAGTACCTGGTGTGACTAGTTTCGTTTTTGAAGGCTCCAGCGTGCATGTGTCAGCCTTGGCCACCTAATGGTGGCTCTCCATGCTGCTCAATCTCTGGCAGCCTCCATGTTCAGTCCCTTAACCCTGAGGTCACACTTAATGACCTTGTCCCAGGTCCTTTTTGCTGTACCCCTTGCAACCCCACCCCTCAAATTAACTCTTCTCACTTTCTGCACCCAGTTATCATCCCTCATCCTCTCCACATGCCCAAACCACCTCAATCTACCTCTCCTCATCACAACACCAATACACTCCAGTCTCACCCCACCTCTCAACTCTTCTGTCGTAAACCTAGCTCCCCCAGGCCTTGCACTCAGGGATGCACTGCACATCCACCTAATCATTGCAGTACATTCAAGCCTGTGAATATCCTCTTCCTTTGCTGCACAGGTCTCACTACCATACAGCATTACACTCGTAGCGCATGTTGCATACAAAGACCCCTTAGCTCATGTGAAATCTTTTGTGATTGAAAGTGTTTAGAGAAGTACTTTGATGTGGTTTGGCCAAGTGGAAAGAATGGAGAATGAGAGACTGGCTAGTAAACTGTACCCCAAATGACAATGTTCACCCCACCTATGATTAAAACACATTAACCTAAGCCTAAAAACAGTTTATAAATCCACCTAAACACCAAAATGACAATGTTCACCCCACCTATGGCTAAAACACATTAACCTAAGCCTAAAAACAGTTTATGTGGCCAGTTCATGAAATTCTGTTCAGGAAGGAACCAGAGGGCAAAAGCCTGCAAAATTGTTCCCTCCAAGAAAAAACAAAAACAAGATATCAAAGCCAAATTTTAGATCTGGTCATTTCAAGATGCACACTACACTTGAAAGACTGTATGTCATAGGCAGTAGGAAATACAGACAAAGGAAGACAGTTCTGGAGCTGACCTGTTGCATATGCAGTATGAAGGACTGGAAGTAACAGTTAATTCTGCAGTAAAGAGTTGGGCAAAAGAGAGATGAGAATTAGCTAGTAGATGAGTCTTGTCCCCTGCTGTAGTGGTGGAGGGATGTAAGCAGACTGTTCAGTGGAGCAGTGACCATTGAAGTAGCGATAGAAAGAGATAAAGATGCAATAGTGCAACGTAGAGACAGAGGTTGAAGGGAGCCAGTAAAGGGAGGAGAGCTAATGAGGTGGAGTCAAAGACTTTTCATCTCATTCACTCCCTTCAGCCTCTGTCTCTGCCACATTGTCATATCTTTATCTCTTTTCTGTTGCTGCTTCAGTGGTCACTGCTCCTCTGAACTGTCTGCCTGTATCCCTCTAGCACCTGTCTAGTAACAAACTCTCATCTCCTTTCTCTCCAACCCTTTTATGCAGGAATTAACTATTACTCCCATCCTTCATGTACCCAACAGGTCAACTCTGGAACTTTCTTCCTCTGTCTGTGTTTCCTACAGCCTATGACCTTCAGTCTTTTAAATGCAGTGTCCAAGCATCTCAATGAACAGATCTTTATTTAATTACTGTATTATAAGATTTTTTGTGTTTTTTTTTCTATGCACAATTTCTGGTTGGTTCCTGAAAGGGTCCCTTTTTCCACCAAAAAATGAACCTGTTTTATATTTTCTTGAGAAGTTGAGGATCAAAGAAATGGCAGATGATTACAGGTCCAAAGTAGAGGAGGAGTTACTATCTGTAAAGGGATGTTATTCACCAGATTTCAGGACGGACTATTGCTTACCCTATCTGAGGTCAAGGAAAGAGAGCAAAAATTATATACATCTATTCACAAGTCATTAAGGAGGCATTACACAGAAGGACACAAGTAATCAGGCCCATCAGGTGGTTAGGCCTTTCACACAACACCCAACACTGGCTCTGGTCCTCTGAAGTTCCTCCTGGTACTGCCACCTAGACACCGTAGATACTGCACCACGGCTACACAATTAACACCCAGGACGCCTCCCTAGCCCGGCCCTTGACGTGGGTAGGGTCCTGCCTCCTAGATTGGAAAACGATAAGAATTAGCACAGCCCACAAAACACTTAGGTATATCGCAGATGACACGCAAGTCGTAAACACAAAGTATTGATGGATCACTATATAAAATCAAGTTAAGTATTTCAGAAAGTTTTCTCATATCTTAAATCAAAATATAGTTAAAGCACAAAGCACTGTGTAATCTTACCGTCCAGTATGGAGGTAGAGAAACTAGTGAGGAAGAAGGTCTCTAGGCCGAATGAGAATGGTTCTTGTCCAGTTCAACTACCGAAGTAATGAGATAGTTGATTCGTGATCTCAGAATGAATCAGCATTAAATTCATAATCAAACAAAATCTCGAAAAGGGGAGTACTTCTGGAGCACTGATCGAACCCCATTTACGTGAATGAACCATAACCTGTTAAAACATCCCTAAGTAACTGTTTCGATCCCAAACTATCTGTATCAGACTACAGAATAAATTATACTGAAGACAAGGAATCTAAACAAATACACTCAGCAAGCCTAAGAAACTACTCTAACTTAAGTATACCTATCTTATCCCTCACACAGCTCCCCTAAGAAGTATCTAGCCAGAGGATAGATAGAACAAGGGTTATTACCTATAGGCTCGACTCAGGAAATCAGCACCTATATTATCAGAGCCTGCAACATGAACTAAGCTAAATCTGTAGGGCTGCAAGCTAAGGGTCCATCGCAATAGCCTATTATTGGATCCCTTAAACTTAGCTAAGTAGATCAATGGTTTGTGGTCAACCTCTAATGTGAACTCCGCACCCGTTAAATAAAAACTGAACTTTTGTACCCCAAAGATTATAGCCAAACATTCTCTCTCTATGGTTGAATACCGCGTCTCTCTATCTAGAAGTTTTCTACTTGCGTAGGAAATTGGAAAAGGCACTCCATCAACATACTGCAGTAGGACAACTCCTAAGCCCGAATCAGAGGAATCTGTTCGAAGTACAAAAGGAAGTGTAAGGTCAGGAAGCCTAAGAACCGGGTACTCTGTTAAAGCCTTCTTCAATTTAGCAAAACATTCTCTTGACTCATCTGACCAGGGTAATGGTTCATGTACTTCTTTGCGCAGAAGGTCAGATAGAGGGGCAGACATAGCAGCAGCTTTAGGGATAAATCTCCTGTAAAAAGAAATCATTCCCAAAAAGGATCGCAGAGTTTTCTTACTGGATGGGGGCTCTATCTCTAAAATGGCTTGAACTTTGTCCATCTGGGGTCTCAAATACTGTCTATCAGCAACATAACCCAAGTATTGGATAGAAGGGAATCCAAACCTACACTTAGAAGGCTTAGCTGTCAAGTTATATTCTCTTAGTTTATCCACAACAGCAGTAAGGGCTTTCATGTGTTCTTCCCAAGTAGCAGAGAATACAAAAACATTGTCGAAGCAGAAAGAAACATTCTTCAGACCAGCCAGCACAATTCTCATGAGGCGTATATAAGTGGCACAAGCAGTTACTAACCCAAATGGCATTCTAGTAAATTCCATCAGTCCCTTGTGGGTTTGAAAGCTGTTAAAGGTCGTGCTTTCTCAGACAATGGCACTTGATAATAAGCCTTAGATAGATTCAACTCAGAAAAATACTTAGCACCAGTAAACTTGTGCAAATCCTCTTCCATAGTACACATAGGTTCAGCATGAAATTGAGTAACGTCGTTAAGTACCCTATAATCAACTGTCAGGCGATAACTGTCATCAGGCTTTTTGATCAGTGCAACAGGTGAAGAGTGAGGGGAAGATGAAGGCCGAATTATTCCTAACTCAAGGAGATTATCTACCTCTTTCTCAAAATGTGATCCTAGATGGATGGGCACTGGGTATGAGTTTGATTTCAGTCTGTCGGTTGATGAAAGGACAATGTCATGCTCTATAGCGGTGGTGCACCCAGGAATTTCGGAGAATACTTCACTGTACTTGCCAGTAAGGCACATTAGATCTTTTACTTTATCTTTAGATAGGCTAGGACAAACCATGGCATTATTACTTACATCACAAGGGGGATCAGGCCGTACGTTCTCAACTGGTACAGTGAGAATCTCTGGGTCCTCGTCACCATCATCCGCTGTCAACACACAGGCTTGCACAGTTAACAAAGGTCTGGAAGCATCATTAAGGGAGTCAGGTTCATCTATGACCTGAGCAAGACCAGCACAAGCTCTGCGGTGATATTTGTTTAGGAGGTTAATATGATACAGCTTGCTCTTCCCATTCTCATCAATCATATAGGTAACCTTATTCTTACACTCTAGGACAGGGAAAGGGCCCTTCCATGACATAAGCAACTTACTGTGAGTATCTGGTAAGAGGACAAGGGCCTCATCACCTGGCTTCAGTTTACGAGCTTGAGCCTTTAGATCAAAGTAGGACTTATACTGGGCACATGAGATCTCAGCATTTTGGGCAGCTATCTTTGAACACTCTTCCAGCTTATTCTGTAACTCTACGACATACTGGAAAGAAGTACGAGTATCCTCATTTACCTTACGGTCCTCCCATAGATCTCTTAAGACTGCTAATGGACCTCTCACCGTTCTCCCATACAACATCTCAAAAGCAGAAAACCCAGTTCTATTGCTTGGAACCTCTCGTAAAGCAAACATAGTGGGGATCAAGTACCTGTGCCATTCAGTTGGTTTATCTGAGCAGAGCTTTCTCAAAGCAGCTTTAAGGGTGGAATGTAGTCACTCTCTCCGGCCATTACTCTGTGGATGATAAGGTGTAGTAAACAAAGGTTTAACCCCTAAAAGCTTGTGGATCTCCTGCATTAATTGAGGGGTAAACTGAGTTCCCTGATCTGAAAGAATTTCACGAGGTATACCTACTCTGGAAAAGATGGTAATCAAAGCTTCTGCTACGGATACAGTATCAATGTTCTTAAGGGGCAAGGCTTCAGGGAATCCTGTTGCAAAGTCGACTAGTGTCAAGATATATCTTTGGCCTTCTGAGGATGGAGGGGATAGGGGACCAACTAGATCGATTGCCACTCTAGTGAAAGGTTCAGTGATAATTGGCATGGCTTGGAGTGGAGCTGGCTTAACTCTACCTTTCGGTGACAGGCACTGGCATTTGTCACAGGATCTGCAATAGTTTCTGATATCAACAGACATTCCAGGCCAGAAGAATACTTCCTTTGTCTTCATCTCGGTTTTCCTATGAGAGAAATGACCTGAAAAAGGACTTTCGTGGGCAACTGAGAGGATAAGATCTCGGCAATCCCTATGAACAACTAAAGACTTCTTACCAACATTCCTCTTAAACCTGGCAGCAGTGCATGTGCGATACATTAGTCCATCAATAACCTCGTATTTGAAGGTAGTTCCATTACGAGTTACTTCAGTCTCTCCTGACTGTACCGTGGCTCGAACAGACGAGAGTGTAGGGCAGGTCTCCTGTAATGAACTGAAATGTTGGGGAGTTATGTCAAGAGGAGGTATCTTTGGAAGAACTAAAGGGTGAACCCTTTTCTTAGTTGAGGCACGAGTTTGAACGACACCAATGACATTACCACCTCGTATTTGAAGGTAGTTCCATTACGAGTTACTTCAGTCTCTCCTGACTGTACCGTGGCTCGAACAGACGAGAGTGTAGGGCAGGTCTCCTGTAATGAACTGAAATGTTGGGGAGTTATGTCAAGAGGAGGTATCTTTGGAAGAACTAAAGGGTGAACCCTTTTCTTACTTGAGGCACGAGTTTGAACGACACCAATGACATTACCGGGCTCTGCACTCTCTTCTTTACAGAATTTAAGAGCACGAGGCACATTCCCAATTAATACACTGCCAAATGTTATGGGGGGTCTCAGTACATCAGCCCAGCCTGTGAAGTAGGGGCACCTGATATAGCACCTAACTTGAGGGAAAGAATCTTTGCGTCCCAGATAATCCGATACCTCTACCATCTTACACCCTGACACATCAATATCTGGAAGAAACTCTTCAGATACAAGTATACATGAACATCCACTGTCCCTAATAATAGTGGAAACCCAAGAGCCATTAACAGTTCCACCTGTGGTATAATCTGGGAGATGACTATCTTTGAAACAATATCCTATTCTCTGTTCAGGAGCTGCTGGGGTTAGCTGTTTAAAAGCAAGAGGATTCTTAGGGCATTGGGGTTTGATGTGCCCCTTCTCACCACATCCGTCACAAGTTACATTAGAATAATCTCTCTTGCGAGAGGCTGTGACAGACGGTAATTGGCCTGACTGTTTACTTGCATCAGATTGGTTAAATTGACTTGAACTAGAAGTACCAACTTTCTTACCTTTACTAGGATCAGATTTTGATTTAGGGTAAGCGCTGTGAACCGATGCCCAGTTATCAGCCAGGGTCACTGCCTCCTTCAGAAGAGTCACATTATGTTCCTTGATGAAGGTTCTCAAGTCTGGGGAAAGCGATGACAAAAACTGATCAAGGAGAATGAAGTCTCTTAAAGACTTCTACTCTTTCTGTATGGAGCAAGAGGCCATCCACTGATCAAGAAGACGGCTTAGTTGAATGGAAAACATATCATAGGTTTCCCCAAACTTTATCCTAGCAGTCTTAAACTCCTGGCGGTAACTATCTGGGGTTTTAGCAAAGCCTCTCAAAAGAGCATCTTTTAACAAGTTATAGTCTTTTGTAATCTCTGGAGACAAAGTAGTATATATGTCTACACATTTTCCTGTCAGGAGGCTACCCAAGCAAACTGCATAAGTGTCACTATTAATTCCCAGAAGACTAGCAATCCTTTCAAATCTAATGAGATATGAAGAGATATCTTCTCCATCCTTATAAAAGGGTAGTTTAGGTCTACCCGGTTCAGGGGGATCAGAAACTGTTCTTGAAGGTTGAGCGTTTTTGGCTAACTGTAGATCGCATTCTAATTTTAATCTCTCGAGCTCTCTCACTTCTCGTTCCTTCTGTCTTTCTCTCTCTCTCTCCCTTTCTCTCTCCCTTTGTCTTTCCTCACGAGCTATGGCTTGTTGTTGGAGCACTTATTGAGCCACTTCATTCCCTTTAAGCCCCAGAGATTCGGCTTGATTTTTAAGTGTCAATAGAATCATCCATGGTAAAAAAAAAAAAAAAATTAACAATGCAAAATAACTAGCTTCTCACTGCCACAAGTATGGCAGAACCTCATGTAGCTGCTACCGAGATATGAGGCTTAAGTCTATGGATTATAATGACTATGACATACAAGATCCTAACTGAATGATAGTTCTCTCTTCTCAGGACAGAAGACAACACGAAACTATCTGCAGGATGTGAGCAGTAGTCAGAAATTTGGTATACAATATACAAATATTGGTTTACAGAAATTATACTTGGTGTATAAAAGGCTTACCTCCGGGCCCCAAGGATGGCAAGCTACCCATGGCGGGCAATAATCATAGGCAGGTTACACAACATACCTAGCTGAAGTGGTTGAATAATTGTATAATAACTTCAATTCCCTCTACCACAGAAAGGAGTAAGCAGTCGTATCCTGGCGAGGTAGCCACATGTAAAGAAATATTATTCACCGCATTTCAGGACGGACTATTGCTTACCCTATCTGAGGTCAAGGAAAGAGAGCAAAATTTATATACATCTATTCACAAGTCATTAAGGAGGCATTACACAGAAGGACACAAGTAATCAGGCCCATCATGTGGTTAGGCCTTTCACACAACACCCAACACTGGCTCTGGTCCTCTGAAGTTCCTCCTGGTACTGCCACCTAGACACCGTAGATACTGCACCACGGCTACACAATTAACACCCAGGACGCCTCCCTAGCCCGGCCCTTGACGTGGGTAGGGTCCTGCCTCCTAGATTGGAAAACGATAAGAATTAGCACAGCCCACAAAACACTTAGGTATATCACAGATGACACGCAAGTCGTAAACACAAAGTATTGATGGATCACTATATAAAATCAAGTTAAGTATTTCAGAAAGTTTTCTCATATCTTAAATCAAAATATAGTTAAAGCACAAAGCACTGTGTAATCTTACCGTCCAGTATGGAGGTAGAGAAACTAGTGAGGAAGAAGGTCTCTAGGCCGAATGAGAATGGTTCTTGTCCAGTTCAACTACCGAAGTAATGAGATAGTTGAATCATGATCTCAGAATGAATCAGCATTAAATTCATAATCAAACAAAATCTCGAAAAGGGGAGTACTTCTGGAGCACTGATCGAACCCCATTTACGTGAATGAACCAGAACCTGTTAAAACATCCCTAAGTAACTGTTTCGATCCCAAACTATCTGTATCAGACTACAGAATAAATTATACTGAAGACAAGGAATCTAAACAAATACACTCAGCAAGCCTAAGAAACTACTCTAACTTAAGTATACCTATCTTATCCCTCACACAGCTCCTCTAAGAAGTATCTAGCCAGAGGATAGATAGAACAAGGGTTATTACCTATAGGCTCGACTCAGGAAATCAGCACCTATATTATCAGAGCCTGCAACATGAACTAAGCTAAATCTGTAGGGCTGCAAGCTAAGGGTCCATCGCAATAGCCTATTATTGGATCCCTTAAACTTAGCTAAGTAGATCAATGGTTTGTGGTCAACCTCTAATGTGAACTCCGCACCCGTTAAATAAAAACTGAACTTTTGTACCCCAAAGATTATAGCCAAACATTCTCTCTCTATGGTTGAATACCGGGTCTCTCTATCTAGAAGTTTTCTACTTGCGTAGGAAATTGGAAAAGGCACTCCATCAACATACTGCAGTAGGACAACTCCTAAGCCCGAATCGGAGGAATCTGTTCGAAGTACAAAAGGAAGTGTAAGGTCAGGAAGCCTAAGAACCGGGTACTCTGTTAAAGCCTTCTTCAATTTAGCAAAACATTCTCTTGACTCATCTGACCAGGGTAATGGTTCATGTACTTCTTTGCGCAGAAGGTCAGATAGAGGGGCAGACATAGCAGCAGCTTTAGGGATAAATCTCCTGTAAAAAGAAATCATTCCCAAAAAGGATCGCAGAGTTTTCTTACTGGATGGGGGCTCTATCTCTAAAATGGCTTGAACTTTGTCCATCTGGGGTCTCAAATACTGTCCATCAGCAACATAACCCAAGTATTGGATAGAAGGGAATCCAAACCTACACTTAGAAGGCTTAGCTGTCAAGTTATATTCTCTTAGTTTATCCACAACAGCAGTAAGGGCTTTCATGTGTTCTTCCCAAGTAGCAGAGAATACAAAAACATTGTCGAAGCAGAAAGAAACATTCTTCAGACCAGCCAGCACAATTCTCATGAGGCGTATATAAGTGGCACAAGCAGTTACTAACCCAAATGGCATTCTAGTAAATTCCATCAGTCCCTTGTGGGTTTGAAAAGCTGTTAAAGGTCGTGCTTTCTCAGACAATGGCACTTGATAATAAGCCTTAGATAGATTCAACTCAGAAAAATACTTAGCACCAGTAAACTTGTGCAAATCCTCTTCCATAGTACACATAGGTTCAGCATGAAATTGAGTAACGTCGTTAAGTACCCTATAATCAACTGTCAGGCGATAACTGTCATCAGGCTTTTTGATCAGTACAACAGGTGAAGAGTGAGGGGAAGATGAAGGCCGAATTATTCCTAACTCAAGGAGATTATCTACCTCTTTCTCAAAATGTGATCCTAGATGGATGGGCACTGGGTATGAGTTTGATTTCAGTCTGTCGGTTGATGAAAGGACAATGTCATGCTCTATAGCGGTGGTGCACCCAGGAATTTCAGAGAATACTTCACTGTACTTGCCAGTAAGGCACATTAGATCTTTTACTTTATCTTTAGATAGGCTAGGACAAACCATGGCATTATTACTTACATCACAAGGGGGATCAGGCCGTACGTTCTCAACTGGTACAGTGAGAATCTCTGGGTCCTCGTCACCATCATCCGCTGTCAACACACAGGCTTGCACAGTTAACAAAGGTCTGGAAGCATCATTAAGGGAGTCAGGTTCATCTATGACCTGAGCAAGACCAGCACAAGCTCTGCGGTGATATTTGTTTAGGAGGTTAATATGATACAGCTTGCTCTTCCCATTCTCATCAATCATATAGGTAACCTTATTCTTACACTCTAGGACAGGGAAAGGGCCCTTCCATGACATAAGCAACTTACTGTGAGTATCTGGTAAGAGGACAAGGGCCTCATCACCTGGCTTCAGTTTACGAGCTTGAGCCTTTAGATCAAAGTAGGACTTATACTGGGCACATGAGATCTCAGCATTTTGGGCAGCTATCTTTGAACACTCTTCCAGCTTATTCTGTAACTCTACGACATACTGGAAAGAAGTACGAGTATCCTCATTTACCTTACGGTCCTCCCATAGATCTCTTAAGACTGCTAATGGACCTCTCACCGTTCTCCCATACAACATCTCAAAAGCAGAAAACCCAGTTCTATTGCTTGGAACCTCTCGTAAAGCAAACATAGTGGGGATCAAGTACCTGTGCCATTCAGTTGGTTTATCTGAGCAGAGCTTTCTCAAAGCAGCTTTAAGGGTGGAATGTAGTCACTCTCTCCGGCCATTACTCTGTGGATGATAAGGTGTAGTAAACAAAGGTTTAACCCCTAAAAGCTTGTGGATCTCCTGCATTAATTGAGGGGTAAACTGAGTTCCCTGATCTGAAAGAATTTCACGAGGTATACCTACTCTGGAAAAGATGGTAATCAAAGCTTCTGCTACGGATACAGTATCAATGTTCTTAAGGGGCAAGGCTTCAGGGAATCCTGTTGCAAAGTCGACTAGTGTCAAGATATATCTTTGGCCTTCTGAGGATGGAGGGGATAGGGGACCAACTAGATCGATTGCCACTCTAGTGAAAGGTTCAGTGATAATTGGCATGGCTTGGAGTGGAGCTGGCTTAACTCTACCTTTCGGTGACAGGCGCTGGCATTTGTCACAGGATCTGCAATAGTTTCTGATATCAACAGACATTCCAGGCCAGAAGAATACTTCCTTTGTCTTCATCTCGGTTTTCCTATGAGAGAAATGACCTGAAAAAGGACTTTCGTGGGCAACTGAGAGGATAAGATCTCGGCAATCCCTAGGAACAACTAAAGACTTCTTACCAACATTCCCCTTAAACCTGGCAGCAGTGCATGTGCGATACATTAGTCCATCAATAACCTCGTATTTGAATGTAGTTCCATTACGAGTTACTTCAGTCTCTCCTGACTGTACCGTGGCTCGAACAGACGAGAGTGTAGGGCAGGTCTCCTGTAATGAACTGAAATGTTGGGGAGTTATGTCAAGAGGAGGTATCTTTGGAAGAACTAAAGGGTGAACCCTTTTCTTACTTGAGGCACGAGTTTGAACGACACCAATGACATTACCGGGCTCTGCACTCTCTTCTTTACAGAATTTAAGAGCACGAGGCACATTCCCAATTAATACACTGCCAAATGTTATGGGGGGTCTCAGTACATCAGCCCAGCCTGTGAAGTAGGGGCACCTGATATAGCACCTAACTTGAGGGAAAGAATCTTTGCGTCCCAGATAATCCGATACCTCTACCATCTTACACCCTGACACATCAGTATCTGGAAGAAACTCTTCAGATACAAGTATACATGAACATCCACTGTCCCTAATAATAGTGGAAACCCAAGAGCCATTAACAGTTCCACCTGTGGTATAATCGGGGAGATGACTATCTTTGAAACAATATCCTATTCTCTGTTCAGGAGCTGCTGGGGTTAGCTGTTTAAAAGCAAGAGGATTCTTAGGGCATCGGGGTTTGATGTGCCCCTTCCCACCACATCCGTCACAAGTTACATTAGAATAATCTCTCTTGCGAGAGGCTGTGACAGACGGTAACTGGCCTGACTGTTTACTTGCATCAGATTGGTTAAATTGACTTGAACTAGAAGTACCAACTTTCTTACCTTTACTAGGATCAAATTTTTATTTAGGGTAAGCGCTGTGAACCGATGCCCAGTTATCAGCCAGGGTCACTGCCTCCTTCAGAAGAGTCACATTATGTTCCTTGATGAAGGTTCTCAAGTCTGGGGAAAGCGATGACAAAAACTGATAAAGGAGAATGAAGTCTCTTAAAGACTTATACTCTTTCTGTATGGAGCAAGAGGCCATCCACTGATCAAGAAGACGGCTTAGTTGAATGGAAAACATATCATAGGTTTCCCCAAACTTTATCCTAGCAGTCTTAAACTCCTGGCGGTAACTATCTGGGGTTTTAGCAAAGCCTCTCAAAAGAGCATCTTTTAACAAGTTATAGTCTTTTGTAATCTCTGGAGACAAACTAGTATATATGTCTACACATTTTCCTGTCAGGAGGCTACCCAAGCAAACTGCATAAGTGTCACTATTAATTCCCAGAAGACTAGCAATCCTTTCAAATCTAATGAGATATGAAGAGATATCTTCTCCATCCTTATAAAAGGGTAGTTTAGGTCTACCCGGTTCAGGGGGATCAGAAACTATTCTTGAAGGTTGAGCGTTTTTGGCTAACTGTAGATCGCATTCTAATTTTAATCTCTCGAGCTCTCTCACTTCTCGTTCCTTCTGTCTTTCTCTCTCTCTCTCCCTTTCTCTCTCTCTCTCCCTTTCTCTCTCTTCTCTCTCCCTTTGTCTTTCCTCACGAGCTATGGCTTGTTGTTGGAGCACATATTGAGCCACTTCATTCCCTTTAAGCCCCAGAGATTCGGCTTGATTTTTAAGAGTGTCAATAGAATCATCCATGGTAAAAAAAAAAAAAAAATTAACAATGCAAAATAACTAGCTTCTCACTGCCACAAGTATGGCAGAACCTCATGTAGCTGCTACCGAGATATGAGGCTTAAGTCTATGGATTATAATGACTATGACATACAAGATCCTAACTGAATGATAGTTCTCTCTTCTCAGGACAGAAGACAACACGAAACTATCTGCAGGATGTGAGCAGTAGTCAGAAATTTGGTATACAATATACAAATATTGGTTTACAGAAATTATACTTGGTGTATAAAAGGCTTACCTCCGGGCCCCAAGGATGGCAAGCTACCCATGGCGGGCAATAATCATAGGCAGGTTACACAACATACCTAGCTGAAGTGGTTGAATAATTGTATAATAACTTCAATTCCCTCTACCACAGAATGGAGTAAGCAGTCGTATCCTGGCGAGGTAGCCACATGTAAAGAAATATTATTCACCACATTTCAGGACGGACTATTGCTTACCCTATCTGAGGTCAAGGAAAGAGAGCAAAAATTATATACATCTGTTCATTAGTCATTAAGGAGGCATTACACAGAAGGACACAAGTAATCAGGCCCATCAGGTGGTTAGGCCTTTCACACAACACCCAACACTGGCTCTGGTCCTCTGAAGTTCCTCCTGGTACTGCCACCTAGACACCGTAGATACTGCACCACGGCTACACAATTAACACCCAGGACGCCTCCCTAGCCCGGCCCTTGACGTGGGTAGGGTCCTGCCTCCTAGATTGGAAAACGATAAGAATTAGCACAGCCCACAAAACACTTAGGTATATCACAGATGACACGCAAGTCGTAAACACAAAGTATTGATGGATCACTATATAAAATCAAGTTAAGTATTTCAGAAAGTTTTCTCATATCTTAAATCAAAATATAGTTAAAGCACAAAGCACTGTGTAATCTTACCGTCCAGTATGGAGGTAGAGAAACTAGTGAGGAAGAAGGTCTCTAGGCCGAATGAGAATGGTTCTTGTCCAGTTCAACTACCGAAGTAATGAGATAGTTGACTCATGATCTCAGAATGAATCAGCATTAAATTCATAATCAAACAAAATCTCGAAAAGGGGAGTACTTCTGGAGCACTGATCGAACCCCATTTACGTGAATGAACCATAACCTGTTAAAACATCCCTAAGTAACTGTTTCGATCCCAAACTATCTGTATCAGACTACAGAATAAATTATACTGAAGACAAGGAATCTAAACAAATACACTCAGCAAGCCTAAGAAACAACTCTAACTTAAGTATACCTATCTTATCCCTCACACGCATATAATAGCGAGCACGTTCGGCGAGAACGTGTTCGGGGCGAACCTAGTGCATACTGCTGGTGCAGTACTACTTGCAAATATAGTAATACTGTACCTCAATATACAATACCCTGGCTTAACGATGGTAGAAATTGCACCATATCTTGCCTAATGATGGCCAAACCCCTGTTTAGTGATGGATTTTGATTTTTTTTACTGAATTTGATGATAATTTAGACAAAAATTGTGTTTAGATTGATTTATAAACTGTTTTTAGACTTAGATTAATGTGTTTTAGCCATAGGTGGGTTGAACATTGTCATTTTGGGGTACAGTTTACTAAGCTTAATTTTTTGCCAGACATATTTGACAATTTTTTTACTTTCTTGGTTGGTTTTAGTGAGCTATTTACAGGTGTTAGGCTTGGGTTAGCTTCCTTGACAGCTGTTAAGCCATTTAGATTGGGTTTAAACTTGTTTTTTGGCTCATTTGGCTGGGTTTTGGGCTTGGTTTGGATGGAAACCCAAGGTACGTGTTAAAAGTACCCCAATATATTATGATACCCCGCCTAATGATGGGGTTTTATCTAACTATTTCCTTCATTAAACCGGGGTATGCCTGTACCGGACAAGAACTTGCTAGCCTAGTGCAGAGTTTAGCAGATGTCTGTGAGCATTGCATCTTGAGAGTAAATGTAGAAAAGAGAAAAGTGATGGTTATTGAGAGAGAAGGTTACTTCCAGTGCTATGTTACAGTGAATCAAGAGAGACTGGAATTGGTGAAAGAGTTCAGTTACTTGAGTACAGTGATAGAAAAGAGAGGGAAATGTGCAAAAGAAGTTGAAAGTAGAGTGACAAGGAAAAGTAGCTGGTGCAGTGAAGGCCTTGATAAGAAACAGAGGCTTGAGAGTTGCAGCTGCATGAGGCTTACATGAAGGAGTGTTAGTGCCAATTTTAACATGAGACTGCAGTGTGGCATGAAAATGAAAAGTCAAGAGTGAGAGCAACTAAGATGAGATTGCTGAGAAATGTATGTGGAGCACCGAAGGTGGATAGGATACAAAATAATGTGATTCGTGAAAGTTGTTGAGTGAGGAAGTCGGTGGACACCAGAATTGAAGAGAGTGTACTGAGTGGAGAGAATGGATAACAACAGAGTGGTGAAAAAGGTATAGCTGAGTGAATTTGAAGGAGGGAGGAGGTGAGGTAGGCCAAGGAGAAGGTGGAGAGATATGGTTGATGAGTGTGTGAGGAAGAGGTTTGGAAGTCTGTGAGTACTGACAAGAGATCGAGCTGGCTGGATGAATGTTGTGAGGAGAAGTGCATGATCAGGGATTTGGCACCCCTTTTTAGCGTGGTATCGTCTGGATTGACTCTATTGGATACGTTTGTGTGAAGCTACAGACCATGGTGAATGTTTTTAGCGTATCCGATAGAGCCAGGATTCTGGGGGCTTGAATGATGAACGTATGGAAGTATAACCCATTGGATTGGGCAAATTTGGGCTGTCTGGACGTTGCTACTCCTCACTCTGCCCTGGGGTGGGAAAGGAGGTCCTGTTTCTTGATATTTCCCAAGTTGACCTGTCAATTAAGTTTCAATATCTAACACTGAAAATGCTTGGAAACTGTAAATAAGCTCAAAATTTAATATTTCATACTGAAAATATTATTGTGATTATTATTATTATTATTATTATTTTAGACAAACAGGAGTTTAAATGATATTCAGAGTTTGCCAGAGGTACAGATGTTAATTATAAAGTTCCATAAAATCATAACACAATTATTGTGTTTTTGACACCTGGAAACGTAATAAAAACATTGTTGAAAATACAGAAATCAAATATAATTAGTGACATGTACAATAGTGACAGGAAATGTGTTGCAAATCATGGTCACAGAATGCATATAATAATTGCATTAACTATGAGACAGTAATGAAGAACACACAGTATTTGTATGATATCATTTAAACTCCAAAGATGCATGAATGTGAGGATTGTAAAACTGAAAAAAATAATTTACCAGCTACAGCTGCTCTGTCTATCTATCTATTGCCAGACACTTTAATCTCATAAGGGATGACCACAAACAAATTGCCTCTATGTTGCCCAGTCCAATGCCATGCTCCCAGCTTACACACCCCGCTCTCATGTACCTCTCCATTCCTTACCACCATCTCATCCTTGGCCTTGCCCTCCCTCCACCTCACTCACACACACACACTCCTCGTCAGTCTGTCACTCTTTCTCTTCTCCACATGGCCAAACCACCTCAAATTGCTTCTCGTAACGCTTCCTATCCCACCTACACCACAACGTTCCTTCACATCCTCATTTGTCAGTCTGTCTCTCCATGTGACTCCACATGCTCCTCTCAAATAACTCATTTCCATTGCCCTTTCTCTTGACTTGTGTCCTTCCAACAAGGTTCAAGCTTCACTTCCATACGTTAGAGTTATTATCACAGTACTGTCATGCAGTAACTTTTTCACCTCCATGCTCACTTCCCTGTTTCTTATCACTGCCCTCAAAGAACCTGCACCCTTTCTTCCATGTTGTACCCTTTCAAGCACTTCACCCTCCAGACTTCCATCTTTACTCATCACACTACCCAGGTACTTTAATGCTCGCACATTTTCCATTTCCTCCTCATCTACTCTCACTCTGTATTCACTGACTTCACTTGTCTCAAAGACCATAACTTTACTCTTCCCTACATTCACTTTTAGATTCCGTTTCTTACACGCTCCCCCAAACTCATCCAACAAGCCTTGCAACTCCCCTTCATCTTCACTTAACAACACAATATCACCTGCAAACAACAGTACAGGGAGTTTCCACACACTGCCCTCTGTCATTAGCGCTGCTCCAACATCTGCTGTCCTACCTTGTATCTCTTTTATAACCCCATCCATATACAGATTGAACAACCATGGAGACATGACACGTCCCTGTTTCAATCCAACCTTCAAAGAGAACAATTCACTCGGTTCCCTATCCACATACACTGCAGCCTTAGCACCCTTATGCATACTCTTCATGGCTTTCAACAACTTCCCATTTACTCCATGTATTCCTAATACTTTCCACATTCCTTGTCTATCCACCCTGTCACATGCTTTCTCCAAATCCATGAAGCCACATACAACTTCTGTCTGTTCTCTACAAACTTCTCCACTAAAGACCTAAGAATGAATATCTGATCTGCACAACCTCATCCCTTCCTAAAACCTCCCTGTTTTTCAACTAATTCTTCTGTTATTTCCCTAACTCTGTCAGTAGGTCTCCTACCATACACTTTTTCCCCTTTTCCTTTGTACAGAGGAATGATTATATCTGACTTCCAATCCTCCGGGACTCTGCCTTCCTCCCAGGCCAGTCTGCACATCTTCCAAATCCATTCTACTGCCAGTAATGAAAATACTCCACCCCTTAGTATGAGAACCCCTTATCTCAAGCCCATCTCATGTCTTTCTATAGTGTGTGTTCCTTATTGTGTCTTCACTTTCTATTAATCTAACCATCCCTGTGTGTGTTTCTGATGCACAGCATATCATAATGTATGTATTTAGTTGGTCTGTGTTATTGTCAAAGGGAAAATTTGGGATTGCACTTGGGATGCCCGGTACTGTAGGGTAAATCCCATAGGTAGTGTGCTTTTGTTATTGTGCAAGTTCTTTATCATACACCAAGCCTTGTACCAGTTATGCATGATAACCAAGGGATCACAGTACCGTATATAAACGTGTTTTGGCAGGTGAGCTTGACTGCAACATTTTCTCTCATTTTTCTGTGTCTGTCCTCATCTCTTCCTATTTCTGCCATCTTTTCTGTCACTTTTTGTTAATCTTGTTTTCATTTCGGGTGGCTTTACATTGATTGACAAGCCAAAAAGTTTCCTAGATCCCAGGAAACCATTTACAACATTGGGTGGTAACTATATAACCAACTCATACATGTTCCCTATGTGTCAGCAAGTGGGTTGGTGGTGGGGTAGTTTCCCTCCATATAAAATAACTAACTTGCAGCCAAACGACCACCTATTACGGGATTATGGTGTCTGGCAATAGATATATAGGTAGATAGACGAGTACAGTATCCTTGAGTTAGTGAGTAATGTGGTGTGGATGTTTTTCAGGAGTGGATGGATTGCCATTGCTGGTGACTCAACTCTGGCCATTTCTACCTCTTCACCAAGTTAGCTGCCATCCATGACTGGACTAAACCACATATCTGCAGTTGCTACTACACATCAAGTTAAGCCACAGTGGAATGAAGGTTAGTATTGCTTTGCAGTTCTGTAGCAATTATCAGTCATTGGTATCATTATCCATGTGTAGTTTTCTTTGGGGCAGAGGGCAGTGAAATGGCAGGGGCAGGGCGACATGTAGGTGATTTGTCAGTGCCCACCCCTTACAGGATTAAGGCATCTGCTTAGATAAATATAGTTTTCTTTGGCACAGGATGTAAAATATCCAGAACTATAAAAGGAGGCAGGTAAATGGGAAGGTTTAACAGAAGAGTAACGAGTAAAATGGGCTTTACATCCATTTATTTTATTGTCAGTCTTTTAAAAATTCTCAGCTCCATTTAGAAGGCATTACACCATATACCAATGACCTTATATTCTCTTGCAAGTTGTTCATTTTAGAGGAAGTATTGAAAAGATATGATTGATACCATTTCAGAACCAAAAAGCTCAGAGTCGGAATTAACTGCTGAGATGGAAGTTGCGGGAACCAAATAGAAAGGTGAAGGGTGGAGTCATCAGCGTACGAGTGGATAGGGTTAGATGTACTGCTTAGAAAGTCATTGATGAATAAAAGGAAGAGAGTTGGTAATAGGACGGAGCCCTGAGGAATACCACTGTTGATAGATCTAGGAGGAAAACGATGGCCTTCTACAACAGTGGCTATAGAAAGATCAGAAAGGAAGCTAGAGATGAAGGCACAGATAGAAGGATAGAAACCGTAAGAGGGCAGTTTGGAAATTAAAGATTTATGCCAGACTCGATTGAAAGCCTTTGAGATGTCAAGTGCAATGGCAAAGCTTTCACCAAAGTCCCAAAAGGAGGATGACCAGGAGTCTGAAAGGTAGGTTGGTAGTGGGTGTGTGCGTAGTGTAATATTATTGGCTTATATTTTACTTATAGTACCGGATATACAATATTATTATTCTTGAATCTATTAGTAATATACAGTAGAACCTCTCTCATTCAAACTATATGGAGGGAAGGGTTGTCCGAATTGGCAGATTGTCCGGACCATCAGGGTAATCTCCAGTTCATACCAAAAACTATCTACATATGGTATGTTTGTTAATTATTAACATATGTGGCATATGTCAACCCTACGTAACTGCAAAAGATGAAAGGATACTAAAATAACCAAACTAATCATGTACGATAGTTTTGTATTGCATAATTTACAGGTAGGGCCATGACAAGAAACTAGCCTACATTTTAAATTGTAGTGTGACTAAGGCCCATGTAGGCAAAAAAATAAATTAATTAATTAACTGTAATATTTGTAATAAAAATAAAACTTATGTAGGCAAAAAATACATTATCATCTTTGGCATATTGATAACGCCCATATGGGGACGAAGCTAATGTTTGATGTACAAGTAAAGCACATTTAAGTACAAAAAATAACCTACAGTAATCACTAAACACTGCAGAATATTCTGACCCATTTTTGTGGAAGTAAACTCCTCCTTTTAACACCTTTATTCACTGCAGAAGCTACACTGGCATTAAGGGACATGGTAAGGAGGATTAACTTTTGAAATACAGCGTAAAAATATAAACAGTTAGTGAACTAGTTGATGGAACGAATGCTAGCGTGTGTTTAAACAGGCGCCCATGTTGCGACCTAGAGTGATCCGAGACTAAACGAATAGTGATCACTTTCCGCGCCGATACTAAAAATGATTTTAGAATTACTTTCAACATATTTTTGGAGCTTATTATTTTTAAAATTTGTCCGAATTAACAGAAATCCGGATTAAAGGGGTCCGGACCAAAGAGGTTCTACTGTATTGTTATTTATTTAAAACACTTATACTTATGCTGCCAACTGAAAGCTCCTGTAACATTATTGGAACAAAATAGACTCTCTTGGAGACTGCCCGCGAGCCGGCTTTTATTGTGGCCTTTTTGTTGTTTTTGTGTTCCTGCCGTATTTACGGACAATTATTACTTGGTGTCAGGTGTGGGGTTTCCTTGAATGTCTCCCGAATAAGCAAATTATGACTGTATACCCGAAAGAAGAGGGTTTTCCGTGAAACAGCTGTAACAAGATAGCCAAGGCCTTCGTTGTTGTTGTTATTGTTAGCAAGTGAAGATGGCCGACCATAATCGCCTGCCGGGTCCTCTTTCTTTGGAAGGTAACTGTATGAGAACTGGAGGAAATTTATCCAGGAGTTCGAAATATACCTAATTAGCTCTGAAAAAGAAGGTAAGAAGAATGAAGTTAAGGTTGCATTACTCCTTCACTGTGGTGGTCGTGAGCTGCTGGACATCTACAACACACTTCCTGTGTCTGAAGAGGAAAAGAAAGACTGCAAAAAGCTAGTGGCTAGTTTAAATTTGCACTTTGAACTAAAGAAGTATACCACATATGAGAGATATTTGTTTAATACAAGGACACAACAGCCAGGTGAGAGTATTGATAGCTTCATCACAGACCTAAGAAAGAAGGCCAAGAACTGTAACTATGGTACCCTGCATGACGAATTATTAAGAGACAGAGTTATTTGTGGTATAATTGATGATACTTTAAGGAGCAGACTTTTGAGAATTGATGATCCTAGTTTAGAAGAGGTTCTGAACCAGTGCCGAACCCATGAAGTTAGTGAGGAACACCTAAAGGAATTTAATGCAGCTTTCCAGTCCACTGTTAATGTTACAAGTAAAGCCACCAAGGCCAATGCAAGGAATACCAAGAGGAATGGAAGTGAACCCAACCCAATCGATGCACAAAGCTGCAAGTTCTGTGGATTCCAGCACGTATTCAATCGCCGATTCTGCCCTGCTGCTGATCAAGAATGTCACAAGTGCGGGCGACGGGGCCATTTCAAGATTAAATGCACCTCCCAAGGACAGCGCAAGGCCCGAAGTAAGTCCGTAAGGAACGCATGTGTGGAACAGGACTACTCTTCTGGGTCTGATGAGTATCAAGATAAGACAGTGGGTTATCTGTGTGCTGAGAGTAAATCCTCCAATATAAACTACTGTAAGTCTGGTAAGAAACATGATTTAATAGAACTTGAGTTTCCAGATCATCAATGTGAATTTAGGGCTTAGATTGACACTGGTGCTGAGGTTAGTGTGCTACCAAAGAAGATTTTCGATATGATGAAGCCCAAACCAACACTAGGTAAAACCAAGACTGTTCTTGTGTCTTTTACAGGAGATAAAGTTACTCCAGTTGGTAAAATTTGGATTGAATGCCTACATAATAGTCAAAGGTACAAACTTGTGTTTCATATTGTTGATCTTGATTGTAAGCCTCTGCTAAGTAGGAATGCCTGTGAACTTCTTGGTGTTGTTAAATTTATGAAACAAGTAACGGCAAAGTCAACAGAATCTGCAATACCAGTGTCGATGAAGTCACTGATTTCAGAATATGCTGATGTTTTTCAAGGATTAGGCTGCATTGATGGTAGAGTTCACCTAGAGGTGGATCCCAGTGTAAGCCCTGTAGTGCATCCTCCAAGGAAAGTACCTGTAGCACTTAGAACTAAACTGAAGGTAGAATTAGATGAAATGGAGAAAAATGGAGTAGTTGTAAAAGAAAGTACACCAACTGACTGGGTAAATAGTATGGTGATAGTTGAGAAAGGTGACAAACTCAGAGTGTGCATAGACCCTAGAGATCTCAATAAAGCTTTAAAGAGACAACATTATCCCCTTCCTACCATTGAAGAAATTTCCACTAGATTGTCTAATGCTAAAGTATTTTCTGTCCTTGATGCCACCAAAGGATTTTGGCAGTTAGAATTAGATGAAGCATCATGAAAACTTCTCACTTTCAACACATGCTTTGGTAGGTACAGGTATCTGTGCTTAGGTTTTGGTGTTAGTCCAGCTCCAGAAATCTATCAAAGGAGGATGCACGAGATGTTTGATGATTTAGAAGGTGTAGAGGTTATAATGGCTGATATTTTAGTATGTGGAAGTGACGAGAAAGAACATGATGAAAGACTGAATACTGTGCGACAGAGATGTAGAGAAAGAAATTTGAAGCTAAACTCAAATAAACTGAAATTAAAGACAGATCAGGTAGAATATATAGGTCATGTTCTTACTCCTGATGGATTGAAGCCTGATCCTAGAAAGGTGGAGGTTATTACAAAATTTCCACCTCCTCAGGACAAAACTGAACTTCTCAGATTCATGGGTATGGTTAACTATTTAGCCAAGTTCATTCCTAGGTTGTCAAACATAAATGAACCATTAAGAAGATTATTAGAGAAGGATGCTGACTTCCATTGGGATGATGAACAAGTACAATGTTTTGAGAAATTAAAGAAACTAGTTAGTGAGGCTCCTGTTCTGAGATTTTATGATGTACGAAAACCTGTAACTCTAACTGTAGATACGTCTGGATATGCAATAGGGGCCTGTATCTTGCAAGATGATAAACCAGTTGCTTATGCAGCTACCTCACTCACTATAACACAGCAAAATTATGCTCAAATTGAGAAAGAACTTCTGGCCATTGTATTTGGTGTAGAGAAATTTCACTCTTACATATATGGAAAATCAGATGTTATTGTTGAGTCAGACCACAGGCCATTGGAAACCATTTTTAAGAAGCCTCTCTCCTTAGCTCCTCCAAGGTTACAAAGAATGTTGCTCAGACTTCAGAAATATACTCTTGAGGTAAAGTACAAGAAAGGTAAAGAGATGTATGTAGCAGAGGCTCTGAGTAGAGTCAACTGGTCTGAGGAACTTGATAAATCCTTTGATGAAGTTAATGTTAGTGTAGTTTCCATGGACTTGAATGTTGGTATTGGACTGGAAGTTGAGGTATTGAAACAGAAAATCAAGGATGACCCTACTCTGCAGATGCTAAAGGAATACACTCTTGAAGGATGGCCTGATAGTGAGAATCAAACCCCAGTAGAAATACATGCTTACTGGAACTTTAGAGAAGAGATTAGTTATTCCAATGGACTGTTAAGTAAGATGGATAGAGTAATTGTACCTAAAGAGCTGAGAAATAAAGTGATGAGGAATCTGCATAAGTCACATCAGGGTATTGAGAAAACTTTAAGATTAGCTAGGGACCTTGTATATTGGCCTGGAATGAATGGAGAAATGAAAGACCTGATTAGTTCTTGTGATACTTGTAATGCTTTCAGTAACCAACAAGTGAAAGAACCATTGATGCCTCACCCAGTACCTGATTTACCTTGGCAAAAGTTAGGTGCTGACCTGTTTGAGCTAAATGGCAAATCATACCTAATCCTTGTTGATTACTACAGCAAGTTTGTGGAAGTTGATGAATTAGAAACAACCCATGCTAGTAGTGTAGTAAAATGCTGTAAGCGTCAGTTTGCGAAGCATGGTATACCTGAAACTATACACAATGATAATGGACCTCAGTTTACTGCTAAAGAGTTTGAGCAATTCTTTAAATTTTATGGTATCCAACACACATCCTCTTCCCCTAGATATCCTCAGAGTAATGGACTAGCTGAGAGAAGTGTTCAGACTATAAAGAAACTTATGATGAAAGCATTATGGGATGGTGGTGATCTATATCAGAGTTTACTAGATTATAGAAATACTCCCATAGTTGGAGATGTCAGTCCTGCTCAGTTGTTGTTTGGCCGTAGAACCCGTAGCACTCTCCCCACAGCTCCTGGATTGCTGAAACCAGAAACTCAAGACCATGTAATCATTCAAAGAATGTTAAGAGAATGCCAAGATAAACAGAAATTCTACTATGATCAGAATGCCAAACCTTTAATTGATCTGAAACAGGGGGATGTGGTTAGGATTAATGATGGCCAAAGTAAGGAATCTAAAAAGGGGATTGTGGTGGCTCCCAGGTCTTACTTGGTGAAGGACAACTTTGGTCAGATATACAGAAGGAATAGAAGGCATCTGATTAGAACTAAAGAGTCCCCTCCCCTATGTAAGAGTCATGAATTAGATAATGAAGTTAGTATTAGGCCTTCTACCCCTCAGAATTATAATCACCTATCGTTACCCAAGTCTAGAGTCCCTACACAGTCACATACTGTACCTGTAAGAACCCCTGGTTATCCTGAAATCCATGATTTGCCAACAGATGAAAATGTGACTATAACTAGGTCTGGAAGAGTTGTTCGTCCACCAAGTAAACTTGAGTTATAATATTGATATGTTTAGTAATTTCACAAGCATCTTTTATTTATAAGGATATCTTTCCAATTTTACCATATTGAAGTTTTCTTTTAGTATAAAAAGGAAGATGTAATATTATTGGCTTATATTTTACTTATACTACCGGAAATACAATATTATTATTCTTGAATCTATTAGTAATATATTGTTATTTATTTAAAACACTTATACTTATGTTGCCAACTGAAAGCTCCTGTAACATTATTGGAACAAAATAGACTCTCTTGGAGACTGCCCACCAGCCGGCTTTGATTGTGGCCTTTTTGTTGTTTTCGTGTTCCTGCCGTATTTACTGACGATTATTACATGTAGTACCAGCGTACTTTATTTTAATGCCCAATCCAGGTGAAGACATAGCATAGATACCATGTACTGTATAGCTTTCTCTTTGCATCACCCTTGTTGGCTAAGCATTTTATTTGTAATCATGTGTATGCAGTGTGCTGAGGTGAATATTTTTGGTACTGTTGTGAGAGGCAGACTGAGGAAGACTTGGGACAAGGTCATAGAGGGTGACCTAACAAGTGAGAGACTGATTAGGGAGGCTGCTGGATATTGAGCAGTTTGGGGAGAGCAAGAGTTTAGTTATCATTCTGCATTATCTGCATATTATTTAAAATGTGTGTGTGTGTGGTTATTGTACTTCAGCAGATGTAAACACAGTGGCTCACACCAAAATTGCTCTTCTCACAGGACACCATCCTTCTTTCAGGGGATAGGGAGTTGAGGGATGTTTGTATAGCCAGGGACTGGATCCACTACAGCTTCCTTTTACGGGATAAGGAGGGAATTGATGGATGTTTGTATAATCAGGGAGTGTAGCCAGCTAATTATGTGAGTGCCACTAATCACAGCCATCAGTTTGTAGTCCCCAGGTGTATTTAACAGACAGAAACCATGAATCGGGGTCACAGACTTTAAGTAAGGCACTGACATGCATCGTGTTTTAATTATGATAGTTCTTTCACCTTGACCTGGCCTAGATTTCAGCCTCTTGTAGCTTTATTTCATTCAGCTCTGACAGAAAAAAGTGTTGTGACTCAAAATCCTTTCCATGGCACTTCTTTGTGACTGGCATTGTACCGTATTATTTCAGCTCAGTTTCAAGGTGATTTTTCAATTTTATGCCAAGTTTGTAGTATAAGTAATAGTAGTTGCAGCCCCCGGTTCATTGAGCAACATGAACCGAGTGGGCTGCAGGTGGAAGTTCCTCTTCTGCAGTCCACCATTACATCAGTGCCACCCCATGAAGGCTGCAGGGTTATTCCAGGCCAACTTACCCCAAACCTCCCAGTCCATGCCGTCAATTTTCTTGGAAATATTCAGGAAAATGCTTGTATTTGTTTGTGGCCACCCCTTATGGGATTATGGCATCTGGCAATAGATGGATAGATAGAACCATGCAAAATCTTGCTGTCTTCAGAGAATGTTATGAACTTAACGAGAGACTGAAATGGTTAATATATAATTTTCACTTTCAGGTTAGAGTTGACTCAGCCATGGAAACTGCCATGTCATCGTATCATATCGTACATAACGGCTCCAACATGCTTGCCTGCGTCAGCCTTGGTCACCTAATGGCGGCTCTACACGCTGTCCGATCTCTGGCAGTCACCTTGACAATTATCTCCACTGTGTAGTAAGTACCTGAATGTGGTTGCATTTTCTTCAAGACTAAATCTGGGGGTTTGCAGGCTGATGTTGCCCTTCTCCAGCAGTCCACCATGCTCCTCTTGGGGTTTAGGAAGTTAGGAATGTTTGTCTATTGGCACCACTGCATGAAGACATTCCTTTGCAGTACCAGAGTGGTTTTATACTCCATATTATTGACTAAGGTGCTCATTATTCACTTTATCATATTTTTCTATTCTCCTGCATTCTAAAACCTACCTTACCCTGTATGTGGATGGGAAAAGAGGGAGGGATGATGGTTTTCTTGCACGTAATATTACTTTCCAATTGTTTATCATGTATTTTCCCCTGTGTAATATAAGTCGCCATATTTGCCTCAGTTTCCTAGCCTTATCAGCTTCCGTATCTTGCCTTCATATGTGATCATTTACTATATCCATCCATCCTCTTGCTCTGTGAGAGAGAGGGGTGTAAGTTGGGGAAAGGCAGCAAAATAGCAAGGGACAGGGTGACATGGAGGCGATTTGTCTGTGGCCACCCTTTACACGATTATGGTGTCTGGCTGTAGATAGATACTTATGATAGGTTCTTGTCCTACCATGCCTCCTTTCACCTCTAAACTCTTTTCACCACCATATCTGCATCCATTCTCTCCATATAATTATTTCTGTCTTATGTCACACTCGTTAGGAGAAACACATTGAGGTGGTTTGGCCATGTGGAGAGGATGGAGAGTGAGAGACTGACAAGGAGAGTGTATGTGAGTGAGGTCCTTGTATGTGAGTGAGGTGGAGAGGGAGGGGGAGGCTAAAAATGAAAAGGAGGGATGGAGTGGAGAGGTATGTGAGAGAGGTGGGTGTGTGGGCTGGGAGCAGGCCAGTGAAATGGTGGGGGACAGGGCGACATGAAGGCAATTTGTTTGTGGCCACCCCTTATGGGATTAAGATGTCTGGCAATAGATAGATAGACACACTCTTTAACACTTACATCACCAAGTTTCCTCACTTCGTATATAATTTTTACCTCAGTTGTTGGCTGCTTCAAGAAGTGTCTCAGCTCCGTGTCTTTTATAAAACTGACATTTCATCACTCTTACAAGAATTTGTAAGCCCCAGCCTTGATAGTGTGTCCTGTAGTGCTGTGTTTAGGAAGAAAATTGGTAGATAACTTAAGAGTAGATAGGAACTTGAAGTCAGATGATTTTTTTGTCTCAGAAGGAACAGCAAGTTGGTCAGGGATGGGAAGGATACATTTGGTGAGCAGTTTGTGTCATAGGATTAACTACCAGACTCACACCTCAAGCTTAGGAACCAATTTAGGAAGTAAAGAAGCCATGAAGTCAAGAAGCTTTGTGTAGTGGAGGGAGGTGTGGAAATTTAAAGAGTAGGGGGGGTAGACTATCTATTTATCTATCTATTGCCAGACATCTTAATCCCAAAAGGGGTGGCCACAAACAAAGCACCTCCATATCGCCCTGGCCCCCATTATTTTACTGCCTTGCTCCCAGCTCACACCCCTCTCTCTCATATGCCTCCCCATTCCATCCCTCCATCTCATCCTTGGCCTCCACCTCACACTCTCCTTGTTAGTCTCTCATTCCATCCTTTCCACATGGCAAAACCACCTCAGTGTGTTTCTCCTCAACGCTTCCTTTCACATCCACATCACAACACTCCTTCACTTCCTCATTTGTTTGTCTCTCCATGAGACTCCTCATGCTCCTCTTAATAGGGTAGGGCAAACAATAGCATTTTTTGGAAATTCTCGTAAGAGCAGGTGTTTTTATAGGCAAAAGGGGTCAAAAAATTCAAATCTGGTGAGAAATTTTACCTACGAGTACTAATTAGGTCAGTAAATCTGCCATTTTTAAAATGGCTGACAAAATATTGTGCAATTATAAATATCAACTGCAATTGTTTTCCACACTTGGCATGCAAAATGTATATCTAAGTGTTTTCAGGGTCAGGGAACTCAGAAAACGTCAAAAATAACACACGAGACATCCATATACCATTACAGTGGCTTTATTACCAATATTGGTGAAAAAAAATACTCAAAAAAGGCAAAATGCAACTGAGACAATTGATTGCTTAACCATAAAATTTAATAAAGTTGAAGTTTCTTATTCATGTGTTGACAAAACATTCAAGAGTGCTCAGAATATTGATTTCTGGAGTTCATTAATATCATTTTCTAGTTCTCTCTCAGGTTTGATGGCATTTTGAATCGAAGTCTGGAGTTCGACAATTGAAAAATTTTCCATTTTATACTTTCCATTGTCCAGTGTCACTCGGCGACGCTGACGTATATCAGGACCAATGGTAAGTCTCAAGTATGAAATTTCATTCAACAGTTCTTGTTCAGACAGAGTTTTCAGTAACTCTTTTCCACTGGGGATGATGGGACTGCCATGAGCCTTGCACTTTTCCAAAATTTCCGGAGTGTTCAAATTTTTCTTTTTCTTCAGCTGTTCTTTCTTTAATAGTGCTAGTCGTTTAGCTTGCTTCACAGTAGCAAGGAAGTCAGCCTCCATCTTTCTCACTTCTTTCACCTCTTTGGAATGTCTGGCCTACTTCCATTGGCTCCTCTTCTCTTCCTTGTCCATCTCTGAGAAATCAGAGTCTACCAAGTACGCGTTTGTAGCAACAACGTTTTTGCTCGAAAGGGTCTGAATGGATGTGGTTCCACCACTGATCTTCACTCGATTATCTAATTTAGCAAATTCACTTTCACTTCCTAAGTTTGTCAGTGGAGCATATTCCATGTTAGGATTCACTGAATAGCTTACTTCACTAGAGTCAGGGCTGAGAACTGGAGAGAAAAACTGCATTTCTCCAAGCTGACGTTTCAGAGTGTCTGTTATTTCGTCCAGCAGAGCAAACATTAATCGTCCAAAACCTGTGCTGGTGTCTACTTCAGCCTTCTTGGACTCTATTTCTTACAGTTTTGTCTTGAAAAAGTCCCTTACAGTACTCCATCCAGGTGCAACCTGAGCCTCAGACTGCTTTTGATCTATACCCAGCAACTTCATGATTGGAAAGATCAGCATCTCCCCGATTTCTGTGTACACTTCTGAACACATCACAAACCAGTCATTTTGAATATAGGTAGCAACAGCCATTACCAGTTTGTTGGCTTTCTTATCAACAATTGCATCAAAGAAGTCTATGATTGACTGCTGCCTTGCTGTGAATTCCTTGGCTATTTCAGCAATGCGACCAAACCGATTGGCACAAAAACCTTTGAATCCAGCATGGTTTATTCCCTGTATGTCCATCCAGCTTTTATATTCATTGAAGAGAGAAACTGAATGACTAGCATGGCTTGGTGAAAGCAGTTTTGAGATGGCAATTTGACCCAGTGTATGAATAGATGTTGAAGGAGATGAAAATGCTTTGTGCCCTGCAGATAGTTCAAGTAATTTCTGCATTCCGATCTTTTGCTCAGTTGCTTTAAACACTTTATCACATGCATGGTCTATTCCCAGTATCAGATGGGCACAACACTTCAGTACTTTCTCAGATTCTACACCAAGTTCCTCGAGGAGCGTCCCACAATCTCCAGCCCTATCTGTCATCCAGAAGTCAATTCCTGACATTATTTCATCAACTGAGCACTCCGTCAGAACCGATAAACACTTCAGTTTAAATTCATAAGCTTTGGCACCCTCAGCTCCAGCATGGCTAATATTTTCTTGATAACCGGTTGTTAATGTCTTTCTAGGTTTGTTTGGACCAGTGATGGTTATATGATCAGTCTTTACATCGAAAGATCTGTGGCCAGCTGCCTTTGTAGTATCATCTAGCCCAATAGTCACCACATCAGTATCATCTTTGTTCAAAAGATAGTCTGCCACCATGTTGAGATTTAAATAAGATGCATCTTCTAGGTACCTGTCTATTGAGCAGTTTGATGGAAACACATATGTGAGATCTTTGGGTGATTTTCGTCCTTTTTTATCACCATCTTCATTATTGTCATTTCTGCCTTCGTCTTCGCAATCAGTCTCATCATCACTAACATTATTGTCATCATCCAGTATTGAATGGAGAGTCCAGTTTTGACCAAAGATGGTATTGGCAGTTTTAATAATTATTTCAGCTACATCATTTCTGCTCACATTGTGGTCAGCAAGACACTGAATAGTACATCGTATTATTCTTTCATCAATATTCTTCCGGGTTTTTCTTACAGGAATCTGTGGGAAGTCAGGTTCTTCTGATACCGACTGTTGTGCTGACTGAGCTTTCTTGCTAGCTCGGGTTTGAGGTCCAGTTCCATGATCACAGGAGACATTACTCGGTGGTGTAAATTCCTGATCCTCAACATCATGGACACCTGTGCTACTTTCTGGAGCAACAGCTTCATCATAGCTAATTCTTCTGGCCAGTTTCTCATTTCCTAATGAGTGTTTAGTTTCTGCTCGCTTCTTTTCATCTGAGTCTCTGCGATCTGCCACTCGTTTTGCCTGTTTCTCCCATTTTCTTGAGACAGTAGGCTGGTATGTGGCGACATAACTACCATGGCAGTTGTCTCTGTAAAATTTCTCATATTCATCTTTCATGCGGACACCATGGTGTTCCTCTAGCTTTTTCTGATAACCCTTATCATTAGTTCTTACATCATAAGCATTCTTTGTCATTTTTAGATTGAACTCCTTCACCATCACATACCATCCATCACTCTTCTTGTACTTCACATTGCGGAATTGCTTCACTAGTTCGTTGAATGTAGTATAATCTGCCTTAATTCTGTTGGCAATGTTCTTTTCTAAGAGGGGATAGACATTTTTGGAGATCCAGTCATCATATACTTCCTTAGCTACTACTTTGCTGGCCTCAGTTTGTGATAATGATTTCTTCCCAGGTTTCACAGAACATAGATATATCATCCGTCCTATTAAATGTTCACCTTTTGGTAGTTTGAGTTTAGAAAAAAAAATTTTGATTCTTCCTTGTAATTCACATCTAGGAGAATTTTTGAGACAGTATCACTCCTTGTTTTGACAGTTGAAGATGGTGTAGAAGGGTCAGTGTCTCTTCGTGATGAAGATTCTGACTCTTCCGTCATACTCGGCTGTGAATTGTCGGCATCTATGGTATCCAAACTCTTTCTGGAATGATACAATAACAAAACTAACCACCTGAACACTCTTAACCCACTGAGCCACGGCTGCTACATTCCCCTCACCCCCCACCCCCTGAAGGAACTAACGAACAAGACAGGTGTATTTGTGGATTTGGGGAAGGCATTTAATACAGTGTCATGGTTGACAGTAAAAATGGGCTGTGGAAAGACAGGTTATTGATGCAGCTGCTGTATGAAGAGGCAACTGTGTGTGAAAGAGGATGGAGGGTGAAGCAAGAAATTCTGTGAGTGGGGTGCATCAGAGTTCTGTGTTGAATCCTATGCTGTTATCCTGGCACTTAATGTCATTGTCCGTTAGTTACTTCCTTGGGAGCTTTTATGTACTGATGAATTATCTTTGAATGCCGAGAGTATTCAAAGGGCTAGAGAGAAATACGAGAGGTGAGAGAATGGAGTGGAAACAAAGGTACTGAAAATTAATGATTTACTAATAAACAGAGGTCATAATCAGCTGGTGTGAGTAAAGTAGAACAGAGTATTGTGCCTTCTGCTGTTATATACAGGGTATTACTGAATGGCACTGGCAAACTGTGGGAATAAATCCCTTATTGAAAAACAAAATCACATTATTCTACAATGATAGGGGAGGGAAAATAAAGAAAATGAGCTACTGATGAGATGCAGGACATGAACTGAAAACAGTAAGTGCCGTACTAGGCCAAGCCTATGGATACATAGTACCAATCCGAACACTGGTGCCTCGTCCCTCACCCCGTCCCCCTCCCCCTTCCACTTGTTATACCCATGTGCTGTCCATAGTTACAGTCGAATGATGATAATACTGTACATAATGTTTACTGTGGTGTATAATACATGAAACATTAAGTCCTTGAACAGTTTAATTATTATTGTAATACACTTATTACATGGCCATTTAAAAACTATCTATCTATTGCCAGATGCCTCACTCCCGTTCAGGGTGGCCACAAACAAATCGCTTCCTTGCCCTGTCCCTTGCCATTTCACTGCCTCGCTCCTGGCTCACACCCCTCTCTCCACCCCATCCCTCCATCTCATCCTCGGCCTCCCCCTCCCTCTTCCCCTTTCCACCTCACTCACATACAATCTCTTCGTCAGTCTTTTACCCTCCATCCTCTCCACTTGGCCAAACCACCTCAGTGTATTCCTCCTAACGCTTCCTATTACATCCACACCACAACGCTCCTTTATATTCTCATTTGTCAGCCTGTCTCTCCATGTGACTCCACAGGCTCCTCTTAAATAACTCATTTCCACTGCTCTCACTCTTGACTTGTGTCCTTCCAACAACGTCCAAGCTTCACTTCCATACGTTAGAGTTGGTATCACAATACTGTCATGTAGTAACTTTTTCACTTCCATGCTCACTTCCCTGCTTCTTATCACTGCTTTCAAGGAGCCAGCAACCTTTCTTCCCTGCTGTACCCTTTCAAGCACTTCACCCTCAAAGCCTCCATCCTTACTCATCACACTACCCAAGTACTTAAACGTACTCACATTTTCCAATTCCTCACCATCCAGCCTCGCTGTACATTCACTAACTTCACCGCTCTCAAAGACCATCACTTTACTCTTCCCTACATTCACCTCTAGATTCTGTTTCTTACACACTCTCCCAGACTCATCCACTAAGCCTGTAATAAATCGTGGTGTAGTACACAGCATATGGTTGTGACCTGCTCACCGATGCAGATATGCTACCATTTCCACATTAACTCCCAGCTCTCTGACATCAGCATAACATTCAGTATGGTAGCAAAGTAAATGGAGTATGATTCTGAAAAATAACAATCAGTATTTCTAGCAATCTCAGTGTCTGTCACTGAGAAATGGTTTTGTTAACTGTATCATAATGTTTGACATTAGGGGAATTAAACAATCCCCACCAGACTAATGTAAATACATGAAAACAGACTCATGTATGTACATTACAACAGGGGTTCCACATGTCTCCCTCCACCTTCATTATATACTTGACATCGCCGAACCATAAACTATGCACACGCGCAAATGCACATGGTGTAGTACGTACACAATCACGTGAACGGGTACAGTAGTTCCTCCTCAGTGTCAACAGACATTTCATAAACTAGTGATTTTAGATGGCCCTACAGGTAGAAATCAGAGACTGCCGTTTCCTATCCACCTGTTGGGAAACTGGGCATCAAGATATTCCCGTTCAGTCATGCTGAAGTGCGCAGGTGCACCGTCGTGCATGTACCACATGCTTCTGCACCTTGCTAGAGGTACATCATCTAGTAATGGCAGTAAATCATGCTTTAAGAAATCATGATGCATAGGGGCTGTTAGGCGACCAGGAAGTACATGTGGACCTATGATACAATCACTACAGTAATTATGCTGCACCATACATGTATAGAACAGCAATGCTGATATCCTCTCCACCATGTAATATAGGGATTGGCCTCACCCCATGCATTTTGTGACTATTGAACATTCCTGTTCTTGTGAAAGATGCCTCATCTGTGAGCAGCATCATGCTAGAAAAATCTGGCCAGCAGAGACAAAGGGGAAAGTACTAAAGCATGTGTTCTTTATTCATGTTTGATTTTTTTGTATGGACACAGTACACATAAATAATCTCAGCAAATAATGATGTTTTGTGTACTGAAATAAGCTGTTTGCCAAGGTCTATCTCAGTAGTTATAGTAGTAGTTGTAGACCTAGGCCCATCTCAAATGTGCATCCAGTCAACTACAGGCTGAAGTGGCCCTCCTGTCAGGGAAATAGGTAGGGAGTTGAGGGATGTTTGTACAGCCAGGCAGAGGAATTGACAGGTTATAGAGTGCCACCCCAAGAATGCATCCCTCTAATCTTTTAAACTCATTGTGTCCAGGCATCTGAAAATGAATATATGAATTTGACCCTCTTATCTTATTTTTGTTGAGCTTCTAGCCGTTAGTTCCTTCTTCCTGACATAAAAAAGAGAGAGAACACCAGTCTATCACAAAACAGTCCTTCATACTTTTTCTGTCCCCATTCTGCCCTATGTTTGCCCTGTAATCATTTATTCCTATCACCAGGGCCCTTTTTTATTTACTTGATTCGTTTCCTTATATGCTGCTATCAGAGGCACATGTTGGTGCTCCCTTAAACCCTTCAATACATTTTTCTTGAATGAGTAGCAGAGTGGCTAGCAATACTGGTAGAGTGGCTAGCAATACATGTAGACGTGTGTGCTACCCACACTGACACCCTCTAATTCTTTCAGCCAGGATTGGAGACGTAGCGTGTATATGTCAGGACTCCATATTATAGTTACAAATCATAATAGATAGCATGATGGATAGATAGATAGATTGATAGATAGACAGATAGATAGACCGACAGATAGAAGCAGCAAGTACGTGTGGACATTCAAGTTCATATACATACATACCAGTTCTCACAAACCACTTACTAAAGTCAGTGCATTCTTCCTGTCAGTCTCTCATTCCCCATCCTCTCCAGTCCATCCTTCCATCTCATCCTTGGTCTCCCCTCCCATCTCACTCATGCACTCTTCTAGTTAGTCTCTCATTGTCCATCCTCTCCATTTCATATCATCCTTGGTCTCCCCCTCCACCTCACTCACATGCACTCTTCTAGTTAGTCTCTCATTGTCCATCCTTCCATCTCATTCTTGGTCTCCCCCTCCCATCTCACTCATATGCACTCTTCTAGTCAGTCTCTCATTGTCCATCCTCTCCATTTCATATCATCCTTGGTTTCCCCCTCCACCTCACTCACTTGCACTCTTCTAGTTAGTCTCTCTTTGTCCATCTTTTCCACTTCATATCATCCTTGGTCTCCCCCTCCACCCCACTCACATGCATCCTTCTGGTCAGTCTCTTATTCTGTATCCTCTCCACTCCATCCCTCTCCTCATCCCCTCCACCTCACTCACAAACTCTTGTAGTCAGTCTCTCATTCTCCATCCTCTTCACATAGCCAAACCATCTCAGAGTATTTCTCTTAAGGACATACGCCATCCCTCCACAAAAGCACCCATTCCTCTACATATCCAAATCTCCACACGTAGCCCTGCCTCCACCTACGTAACTCCAACCTCGCCTCCACACACTTAGTTCCACCTCAACACGTATCCTCAACTCCACGCATTCCGACACAATGTCATCATCACATATGTCGATTCATCTACACATATATATCCGTAACTCAACACACAAAGTTCTATTTCTATATACATACGTACAACTTAATGTATAATTATACAGCTATCCTTGAACACAAGGCCACACTTTCCCACACAGTACTGCAATTACATTAATGCAGATCCACCTTAGACACAGCCGTATCTACTCACACACACACACACACACACACACACACACACACACACACACACACAATACTCTCTAATGGAACTTGCTGGCGGGGAAGTGTATTTATGTAACTGTGGTGTTGTGGGAGGTTGCCATGGTAACACACAGACACCTCCTATCGGTCAAGCAAAGATTTTCTTAGGGAAATATTTTTGAATAAGGCTGGTTAATATCCTTTATTACACACACACACACACACACACACACACACACACACACACACACAGACACACACACCAACTTGTACACAGAACCGGGAAACTTGGACTGTTACATTCGTAGACTTTCAGGCAGCAAACTTTCTAAGGGAATTTAATGGCGATCGAAAGTTAGGTTAGGTCACTTTGGGCAGGGTTTGGTCTGACTAGATAATTTTTGGTTGGGTTAGGTTCAGTTCGACAAGATATAGACGGATTAGGTTAGATTGCTTTAGAATACGTCGATTTTGATAGGTTATGGGTTGGGTTTTATTTGGTTGGGTTAGGCTAGGTTAGGTTCGGTTGGATTAGGTCATTTTAAGGTTGACTGGGTTGGGTTAGGTCGGGTATGGTATGGTTAAGTGAGACTGGGTAGGATTAGGCAGGGTTAGATGGGGTTAGGCTGCATCAGAATTAGTTAGGTTAGGTATGGAGAGGTTATGTGAGATAGTGAGGTTAAATACAATTAGACTGGGTTAGATGAGATTGTTAGATTAGTTTGGGTTATTTTAGGTTGAATTAGGTCATTCGAGGTTAGGCCAGGTTCAGTTTGAGCAAATATGGATAGGTTAGGCGAGACTGGCCTAAAATTAGACTCATAAAACCTTATAAACACAACCTCCTCTTCCCATCTGATTCTGTGACCTTCGTCTTGGCTTCAGTCTTTCTCTCCCTATTTCACTCTCTCGTAAAAGTCTTGGTCCCTGTCGAAACGCCTAAATTTACTGCATTGTCAAAGTGGTTTATGCATTGCGGTCTTTTGTTGGTCGGTCCTTCCAAAGTCAAGTATCGCAGGAGGTGGACGTGGTTTTGTGTGTGTGTGTGTGTGTGTGTGTGTGTGTGTGTGTGTGTGCGCGTGTGCGTATGTGTGTGTCTGTGTGCGTGTGTGTGTGTGTGTGTGTGTGTGTGCGCGTGTGTGTGCGCGCGCGCGCGCACGTGCGTATGTGTGTGTCTGTGTGCGTGTGTGTGTGTGTGTGTGTGTTTGTGCTTCGTATTCCATGTATTTTCTTTATCTGGTGTTCCGATTTAAGTCTGTTTTATATATTATGTTTGTGCTTTGTGTTACTGCGGATTTATGTGCTTGTATGTTTCGTGTTTCGTGTGACTAAAGGTGAACTGCTTAAGAGCAGTACCTTTTATAGTAACGATTATTTCTTCCTGAATACAGCAAATGTTTTTAGTTTATTTCGCTCTCTGGACGATTGTATAAGACCTTCTTGGAAAGTACTAGAATGACAAAGATTGCAGTAGATACAGTCTTATGCGTGATGAGTGGTATGTGTGGTGTGGTGTAGTATGGTGTGTGGTATGGTGTGGTGCTGCACAGTGTAGTGTGGTGTGACCAAGGTGAGAGGTATGGTGTGATGTGGGCGGGGTGAGCGGTGATATGTGATGCTGTTTGGTGCAACGTGTTGTGTTGTGTTGTGGTGTGTTGTGGTGTGGTACAATGACATGCAGTTTGGTGCAGTGTGGTGCGTTGCGGTGTGGTGTTTTGAGGTGTGACGTGGTTTGGTTTGGTGTGATGTGGTGTTGTACAGTGTGGTATGGTTCAGCGTGGTGTGGCGCAGTATGGAGTGGTGTGGTGTGACGCGGTGCAGTTCAGTGTGGTGCGGTTCGGTGTGGTGTGGTGTGGTTTGTAGAGTATGATGTGATATGGCTTGGTGTGGTGTGGCTTGGTGCGTTATTGTATGGTGCTAAGCAGTGTTTTATGGTGTAGTCAGCCTGGTGTGATGTAGTGCACAGTGGCGTGTTGTAATGTAGTGTGGTGTGGTGTGCTGTAACGGAGCGTGGTGTAGGTCAGTGTGTTGTATTGTGGTGTCGTGAGGTGGTGTGAGGTGTGAGGTATTGTCAGGCGTGGTGAAGTGTGGTGTGGTGAGGAGTGGTGTGGGTTAGTTTGATGTGATGTTGCGTGATGTGGTGTGGTGCACTGTGGTACAATGGCGTGTGGTGTGGTGTGCTGTAATGAGTGTGGTGTGACGCGGGTGGTATGAGCGGTGTATTGTGGTAGGATGCTGTGTGGTGTGGTGAGGCGCTGGGGTGAGTTTAGTGATGTGGTACTGCGCTGAGGCGAGCTTATCCTAGTGGCGTGGTGCCGTGTGGTGTGAGTCAGTGTAGTGTGATGTTGTGTGACAGTCTGGTGTAGTGGTGTGGTGTGTGGTGCAGTACGATGTGGTGTGGTGGGATGCTGTGGTGTGGAGGTGTGAGGGTGTGTAGGAGCCAGCAGGTGTCCACTGTGGCGCGGGACACCAACGGGTTCACCCCCACACTTTACGTTTAAAATATTCCCCCACCCAGCCTTGGTTACGTTCAGGGTTCACACACCCCTGAATACAAATACCTTCCTCAAACTTCACAAATCAACATACATACCACACACACAAATACAATATCTACATTTAAACTTAACTAATCTATCTATCTATATACCTAGGCTGCTTCCCCCACACAAAGGGAGGTAGCCGAGACAGGACGACACACTCCCAATTTACTCATCCAAACACTCAATTATTCGTATCTTAGACCCAAGGGGGAGAAGGGACAGATCCTCACTGGATGAACATGTTTACATTTTTAAAGCTCTTAGTGATCTAAAATACCCTCCATATTTTATCCACAGAACTAGAAAGAGTGTCACTAAAATACACATGAGTAAATACAAAAAAGAAAAACCTGAGAAAAGAATAATAGTACTCACACCCTGTGTAGCGGACACTGTTTCTCCCTGTATGAATATGGCAGGAATACAGGTAGTCAGAGTAGGAAATACGACTGTGGGCAAGTTAGTCAGAAAACTAACAAATACGTAAAAAGAACAAACAAAGCAGGTGTGTATAAAATTCCGTGCAAAGATTGCGAAAAGGTACCGTACATGTGGGAGAGACTTTTAGGGGGTTGATAAAAGGTTAAAGGAAAAAAAATATATGAGAGTTTTTAATCTCAACAATGCTACTGTACAACATGGATTTGATACCGAACATGGAACACTGGAATAAGGCAAAGTTTGTGCTACATGAGAGTAATATAACTAAACGTAATGTGTCGAGTCTGCCCATATTGCTGATAGAATAATATTAATCAGAATAGAGGATTTTATTCACTTGCCAAACCTTAAGCCCACCATTTAACTAGCGGAAGAGCTAAAATAGGGTAGTTAGTTCTGGTTGTTCAAGAGCATCACGTCAGTATCTTGGAGCTATGAGGCTTGCTGAAGTCGTTGAATGTAAAAATTATATGCCAATCCTGAAGCTCGTCTTGGCGAAACGTTGAAATAAATTAGGTCCATACTCTGTTGTTTCAACCTCATCGGGGTAATCATAGCTCTCTGTACAGGTTAAGAACTAGACTCACGCTCTTATATCATTTATGACTCAAAATTAGTCCAAGCATAACTTCCTGATTTTTGGCACACTCTCCACGGGGTAGCCTGTACATGTGAGTGAGGGGAGAACCTATGAATATATGCATCTGGTGGAGAGAGGACATAGGGTGTAGAACCATGTGAGAAATTCGGGGCGATAAATGTATTACGAAGAACGAGCTGCAATTTTTTACTTCTTTCGTTTTGCTACTGGTTTCACCGTCCAACTATTTTCTGTCACTGAACATGTGTGTCACGTTCTGGCAATTCTAACTAACCTAGAATATCCTGCCTCGTTTTCTCTCTCTCTCTCTCTCTCTCTCTCTCTCCTGGGAGTTGCCTGTATGTCTGTCCAACTACCTCTCTAAATGCTGCAGACCACTGCCGTCGTATTATAAGTTGTTTTAGTGATGTCGTAGCATATCTACTTTAGTGATTTACTCTGCACATCACACCTCAACTGCATTAATATATACTACTAATGCAATTGTGTTGATATTAAAGCAACACAAATAACAAAGAAGATAATGTCATAGTGTAGCGGGCCAAACAGATCACCAAGAAACGTGTGCTACAAAGCTGGAGTGCCATTTAGAGTACGGTCTCGTGTGTGTGTGTGTGTGTGTGTGTGAAACCCTTTCATATCTAAAAGTCTCTTCAAAGCTGAAAGTCTCTTCAAAGCAATCATATGGAGACAGTAAGAGTGAAATAAAAGAAAAAAGGTCATCTCACAGGAGAGGTAAAATCCTTTCAGGCCGGAGTGCTTAAAAAGGACGCGATAGCATCTCAAGGAAAGGTTGTGTCTGTCTGTCTCATTAACGTTTTGGGATGCGAGGTACTTCATTCCCGGCGACATGAGCGAGGCCACACCACACCATTCAAAGCCACTCTCTCTTACCACATGACGCCAAAGTCATAATCAGTGGGTGTTGAAGCTCCAGCATCTACTATATTTGTATCCAGTTAATTTATTTTTACTAACTCCAAACGATATGGTTCAGTTTGGGAGAGAGTTTTCAAGAGGGGTTTGATACTCGTATAACCTTCATTAACACCTCCCCCAGAAAAAAAAAAAAGTCCAACGGTATTCTCAGTTGGATAAAATCGTCTGCAAATAGAAAGAAATACCTAAAAAACTGTTAGTAGTCTGATGGAATTTATAATTACGAAATCTGTGTAAGTTGCGGCGATCTATCCTTTGAATGTTATGACTTGTCTCAGGTCAAAATAATCACCTGATGTTAATTTAAATACAATAGTTGTGTCCATACCAGCATAAGGATAATCGAAAGTTACCAACGATTATACTGACAGACTTCTCAGAGCTGAATAACCTTGTATTAGCCTGACTAAAATACCCAGATGCATCCACGGCAGCGATGTGGTTAATATTCTTAGAGGCTGATCAGAATATAACAGATTTGATACTGTGCTGGAAATAACAGTCTACCTTTCAGCTTGACGAATTATTTAGCGTTTCTTTCTGTTGTTCAGGGAACTGTGAATATATAGAGGTTTTTGTCTGACACCTCATCCAGTGAAATGTGATCCGAACCAAAAAGCTCCTTCATCTCTGTCCCTATTTATGAGGCAACGTAAGAACAAGAGAGAGAGAGAGAGAGAGAAGATAAAAACGAAACGACAATGGACGGTATAAAGATTCGTCGAAGTTACGTAAGGGTCCCCTACATTTTGTGGGAATTTTCTTTATTGCAAGCCCCGCCCCCAATGCGGCGTCAACCAGTCTGCCTCTACCCATTTAAAACCCCCATGCCCAACAGCGACCCTCAGTGTCGCTCTTGCCATGGTGGGGTGTACATCTGCTTCGCTTAGTCCATGGCGCCAGGCCGTCTACCTATACACATCTTGCCGCCATACCAAGCCTTAGTTACCCCAATGTTAGGTGGGGGTGTTGACGCGTGCCGCCCAGCTCCGCGGTGCCATGCTGTCTGGTTATCCACAACGTATCGATGCACACGAGTCTCGCGTCATGGCAAGTGAGGAACATTTCTTTGTGTTTCGCTGAGGTGGGGGATGGAGAGAGGATTACTGAAAGGAGCATGTGGAGTTAAAAGGAAAGACAGACTGACAAATGAGGAAGTGAAGGGGCGTTGTGGTGCGGATATGGATGTGACAGAAAGCGTTAGGAGAAATACACAGTTGGGATGTGAGCTAGAGGGGAGGACATTGAGGTGGGAGGGGGGAGGGCACCACTGCTTACGAGATGGAAGCGTCGGTGTAGTGTTAATAATTGTTCTTTATTCTTCGTTTATTTTGTATTAATCTCGTCGTCTTTGTACTTATTGTTTTTATATTGCTGAAAAGTAACAGGAACTACTGTATCATGTATTAACCTTTGTATCTCTGCCTTATTACATTCATTTCCTCCTCTTCACTCACTCTTGGTGTGGCCGGATGTTGCCCTCATCTTCACCAATAGATCATTTAACATCTTTCATCACCACATCACCCCCGGCCCCATGTCTGGGTCTGATCACATCCCCATTATAATGTCCATCTCCACCAACCCGATCCTAATCCCCAGTACACCACACTATGACTACTTACACGCAGACTGGGAATTACCAACAAAGCGAGCATAGAGCTGGACCGAATTGCACGATGGGAGCAGAAGTGGCGGATTCAAGCGAATCCCTTGAAATGCACAGTAACATATTTTCGTATTAAATCAGCCAACCCCCGCCCACTTTTTCTAAATTCGCGTGATCCCGATCGCGTTCCCATTCCTATTAGGAATACTTGCACCGTACTTGGTCTTACATACGACAAAAACTTCAAATTTCATCATCATATACGAGGCAAGGCAGGCGTGGCTGCCACTGCACTAACACAAATATACCGGTTCCGTAGTGCAGCATCTTCAACTAAATTTCCTCTGTATAAAGCACTGATCAGACCACTGCTCACGTATTCACCGTTAAGTCTATCTCTTTCGGCCAAAAGCAACATTCTAAATTTACAGAGAGTTCAAAACAAAGCCATACGTTGGGCACTGAGCATACGGTGGGATGATTTTGTCACCAACATACACTCTCATGAACGCGCCAACATTCCACCCATCAACACTTACCTTCACCACCTACAACAAAAACAAATCACCAAACTCACCGACGTTCACACTGACTTCATCGACTTTTTCACCCGGATCACACCCCCCACACGACCTCTAGCCAACCTCTTCCACCCTGACGCAAGACCTGCACCAACCCCATTGTTCACTTAAGTACCAATAGTTTATTTATTACTGACCCTTTCATTAACTAACTTAGTTCACACCCAGCAACTCACTTAAGACTCATAAACCACCCCTACACCCATTATCAAGATCACGGCAGCCACGTAATAACCCGCCATCCTCATATCCAGCACCCCCGCATTAGACCCTGACCCCCCCATACTCCCCTTCCTCCACCCCTCCCCTTTCCTTATCCCCCTACCCAAGCATCCCAGGGCTACAACACCTTACCCTAACACCCGTATCCTACAATCCTACCCAGGCTTCTGGAGCCGGAAAAGATCAGATGAACCTGAGAGGCAGCCAATAAGCTAATGCTTGGCAGAGAAAGCCGTAGCTATTCACTCCTCCCGTCCTTAAGTAACAACACAGTGCACGTGCGAAACCCCCCCCCCCTTCCCAACAGCAAACACACGCACGTTGGGTTAAGCCCCGACACTCTTTCTCTTAGTCTAAATTCTTCCTCTCCTACTTAAAAAAAAAAGAAAAAGAAAAAAACAAACATTCACTTTACACAATGCAACCAGGACCAGAGCTCTCAGTAAGGCCGGGAGTTTAAACTAAGTTCCTGCCGTCGTGTCGTCGCCCTGGTTGCATAACACTCATCACATATACACAATCCCACTCGTATTACACCACAAATACAAGCATCACTCAGGCAGGCAGCCGCCACAGTAATTGCCAGTACGCCCCTTTCAACCCTGAGTGAAACAGTTAAGCTCTCCCCGCCCCCGTTCTAACGGCAGATTTACCGCTAATCCCCACTACCGCTAATCCTCACTACCGCTAATCCCCTCCCCCTTTCCCGTTCACTACTGTGTTTGTGCCTACATGCGTGGATGTTATTTTACACCTACGTGTGCAGACACAGGATGCACTTGTGACGACACTCTATATATAAAAAAAAAAAAAAAAAAAAAAAACGCCCATAGCCATCAAGATGGCGAACTGTTACAACTCAGCCCCATTCACTGACTGGGCCAAATGAAGGCCCGGCCCTCTCTAACAGGGGAGGAAATCGAACAACAACAACAACACAATCATTCTTTACCTTCCTTCCTTTCCCCCCCTTTTCTATACGTCATTATTATTATCAATATGTGGGGGATGGAGAGAGGATTACTGAAAGGAGCATGTGGAGTTAAAAGGAAAGACAGACTGACAAATGAGGAAGTGAAGGAGCGTTGTGGTGTGGATATGGATGTGACAGAAAGCGTTAGGAGAAATACACAGTTGGTTTGGCCATGTGGAGAGGATGGAGAGCGAGACTAACGAGAAGAGTGTATATGACTGAGGTGGAGAGGGTGGGGAGGCAGAGGATGAGATGGATGGATGGGATGGAGGTATGAGAGAGAGGGGTGTGAGCTAGAGGGGAGGGCATTGAAGTGGGAGGGGGGAGGGTACCACTGCTTACGAGATGGAAGCGTCGGTGTAGTGTTAATAATTGTTCTTTATTCTTCGTTTATTTTGTATTAATCTCGTCGTCTTTGTACTTATTGTTTTTATATTGCTGAAAAGTAACAGGAACTACTGTATCATGTATTAACCTTTGTATCTCTGCCTTATTACATTCATTTCCTCCTCTTCACTCACTCTTCACTCACTCTTGGTGTGGCCGGATGTGCATAGGGTTCATTAAACAGAAAACTATCGTGGCCAGTGAGCACAGCTTTGAAGTCCAATATTAGTTTGATTCTTAGGATGTACCTTGATGTATATCCTGTATTATTATGTTTCCTGTAAGCCAAGAAACCATTTACAACGCTGGGTGGTAACCGTATAACCAAACCATACGTGTTCCCTACGTGTCAACAAGTGGGTTGGTGGAGGGTTATTGCCCCTCCCCGTAAAACAAATAACTCAAAGTCAAATGGCCACCCCTTGCGGGATTATGGCGTCTGGCAATAGATAGATTATTATTATTATTATTATTATTATTATTATTATTATGATTATTATTATTATTATTAATATTATTATTATCACTCATCTTAAATGTCAGGACCAACTTGCCTAGCCCCAGGCTCCTATGCTCCTCATGGGACAACATAGGATTAGACGATGGATGGATTATTATTATTATTATTATTATTGGCGCTCACCATCCACTCACTCGATGTAGTGCTGCTCTCGGGTGTCTGCCCTTTCCTCTCCTCTCTCCATTCCTTCCTTCCTCTTCTGTCTTTCTTTACTTCATTCTTTCCTCGTCCTTCTGCCTACGGGTGACTTTACACTCCCTCTTTTGTCTTTCTTTCTTTCATTCTTTCCTCTTCCTTCTGCCTATGGGTGACTCTACACTGAGTGACAAGCCTAATGGTTTCCTGTACACCAGGAAACCATTTACTACGCTGGGTGGTAACCATATAACCAAATCATAGCACCTGGTGGTTTAGTGGGTAATTACAGCACTCCAGTCGGATTGAGCCGGTGATGGTTTATATCCAAGGGGTGGTTGGGGTTATTGCTCATGTAATGCCACTCAGGGATGAGTGTTCCGGTCACTCTCATCTTAAATGTCAGGACCAAATTGGCAAGCCCCGGGCTTCTGCGCTTCTCATGGGGCAAGGTAGAATTGGATGATGGATGGATGGTTATTATAATCATGTGTTTTGTTTTGTGGAGTCACATGGAGAGACAAGCTGACGAATGAGGATATAAAGGAGCGTTGTGGTGTTGATGTGGATGTGATAGGAAGCGTTATGAGGAACACACTGAGGTGGTTTGGCCATGTGGAGAGGATGGAGGGTGAAAGACTGACGAAGAGAGTGTATGTGAGTGAGGTGGAGGGGGAGAGAGGGAGGGGGAGGCCGAGGATGAGATGGAGAGATGGGATGGAGAGGTATATGAGAGAGGGGGGTGTGAGTTGGGAGCAGGGGAGTGAAATGGCGGGGGACAGGGCGACTTGGAGGCGATTTGTTTGTGGACACCCCAAACGGGATTGAGGCGTCTGGCAATAGATAGATAGATAGTTTTTGTTTTACAGTGTGGTGGGCAACCAGCACTGCTGCGGTCCTGGCTTGCAGCTCCTGAGAACACTTTTGGAGAATGGCCTGGTATCTCCACACTCAGGCTACAGTATAGTTTGTCAGGTATGTCTGTATCTGGTAACTTTATCCATTTTTCTATCTATCTGTGTCTATCTATCTGTTGCAAGGCACCTTATTCCTGTAAGGAATGTTACCCTGTCCTCTTCCCTCCCTCCAACTCACACCCCTCCTCTCTCATATCTCTCTCCATCCCATCCCTCCATCTTATCCTTGGCCTCCCCACCACCTCACTTATGTGCACTCTTCCTGTCAGTCTCTCATTCCCCATCCTCTCCAGTCCATCCTTCCATCTCATCCTTGGTCTCCCCTCCCGTCTCACTCATATGCACTCTTCTAGTCAGTCTCTCATTGTCCATCCTCTCCATTTCATATCCTTGGTCTCCCCCTCCACCTCACTCACTTGCATTCTTCTAGTTAGTCTCTCATTGTCCATCCTTCCATCTCATTCTTGGTCTCCCCCTCCCATCTCACTCATATACACTCTTCTAGTCAGTCTCTCATTGTCCATCCTCTCCATTTCATATCATCCTTGGTCTCCCCCTCCACCTCACTCACTTGCACTCTTCTAGTTAGTCTCTCATTGTCCATCCTTTCCACTTCATATCATCCTTGGTCTCCCCCTCCACCCCACTCACATGCATCCTTCTGGTCAGTCTCTTATTCTGCATCCTCTCCACTCCATCCCTCTCCTCATCCCCTCCACCTCACTCACAAACTCTTGTAGTCAGTCTCTCATTCTCCATCCTCTCCACATAGCCAAACCATCTCAGAGTATTTCTCTTACGGACATACGCCATCCCTCCACAAAAGCACCCATTCCTCTACATATCCAAATCTCCACACGTAGCCCTGCCTCCACCTACGTAACTCCAACCTCGCCTCCACACACTTAGTTCCACCTCAACACACGTATCCTCAACTCCACTCATTCCGACACAATGTCATCATCACATATGTCGATTCATTTACACATATATATCCGTAACTCAACACACAAAGTTCTATTTCTATATACATACGTACAACTTAATGTATAATTATACAGCTATCCTTGAACACAAGGCCACACCGTCCCACACAGTACTGCAATTACATTAATGCAGATCCACCTTAAACACAGCCGTATCTACTCACACACACACACACACACACACACACACACACACACACACACACACACACACACACACAATACTCTCTAATGGAACTTGCTGGCGGGGAAGTGTATTTATGTAACTGTGGTGTTGTGGGAGGTTGCCATGGTAACACACAGACACCTCCTATCGGTCAAGCAAAGATTTTCTTAGGGAAATATTTTTGAATAAGGCTGGTTAATATCCTTTATTACACACACACACACACAGACACAGACACAGACACACACACCAACTTGTACACAGAACCGGGAAACTTGGACTGTTACACTCGTAGACTTTCAGGCAGCAAACTTTCTAAGGGAATTTAATGGCGATCGAAAGTTAGGTTAGGTCACTTTGGGCAGGGTTTGGTCTGATTAGGTAATTTTTGGTTGGGTTGGCTTCAGTTCGACTAGATATAGACGGATTAGGTTAGATTGCTTTAGAATACGTCGGTTTTGATAGGTTATGGGTTGGGTTTTATTTGGTTGTGTTAGGCTGGGTTAGGTTCGGTTGGATTAGGTCATTTTAGGCTTGACTGGTTGGGTTAGGTCGGGTATGGTATGGTTAAGTGAGACTGGGTAGGATTAGGTAGGGTTAGATGCAGTTTGGCTGCTTCAAAATAGGTTATGTTAGATACGTGGAGGTTACGTGAGATTGTGAGGTTAAATACAATTAGACTGGGTTAGGTGAGGTTAAGCTAGATTAGGTTGGGTTGATTTAAGTTGGATTAGGTCATTCGAGGTTAGGCAGGGTTCAATTCATATGAGTCTGGGGAAATAGCAGTCAGATAGATTATTTTCTGGTTAGGAGGGCCGATAGGAGGTTAGTGAGGGATGTTAAAGTTATAGGAAGTGAGGAGTGTGTGCAGCAGCACAAACTATTGATTTGTGATATGGTGCTTAGAGAACAAGTGATGAAAAAGAGGACTTATGTACCTAGGAGGAAAATATGGAAGCTGAAAAACCAAGTAGTAAGGGATGCCTTCTATAGCGAGTTGAGGAGAGTGGTGGCTGAACAGGGAGCTGTAGACAGAGGCGTTAATGAACAGTACAGAGCCCTCAAGAACAATTTCTTGAGAGTTACTAATGTAACATGCGGCTGGACAAGAGGACCACCAAGACATAAAGTAACTTGGTGGTGGGATGCGGGTGTAGAAGCTGCAGGTAAGGAGAAAAGAAGGCTTTTCCGGGAATGGAAGAAGGGTGGTAGCAAAGAGGAATATTTGGCTGCCAAGCGTAGGGCTAGGAGAGAGGTATACAGGGCAAAGTCTGGGTCACAGAGACAATTACTTGATAACCTAAATCATGGGGAAAGGAAAAATATATTTAGGGTGGCAGGTCAGGTGAAGAGGGATAATCGGGATATCATAGGTGAGCAGTGTGTGAAGAATGATGAAGGAAGGGTAGTGGTGAACAGTGAGGATATTAAAGATGCATGGAGAGAGCATTATAACCGGTTGTTGAATGAGGAGTTTGACTGGGACAGGAAAGAGAGAGGAAAGAAGGAAAGTAAGAGGCTAAAAGAGAGATGAGGATTCAAGGGAGAAGGGTGCAGGAGAGAGAGAAGGGAAGGTAAAGAGGGAGAGAGAAGGGAAGGTAAAGAGAGAGAGAAGGAATAAAGAGGAGGGACAAAGATATGGAGGGCAAAGGAAAGACAAAGAGGGAACAGGAGACTAAGAGGGAAGAGGGAGCAGGTGAAAAAGGGAAAACGAACGAAAGGGGTAAGCAGGGGACAAGGTGAGGGAAAGAGAGGAGGAGGAAATAATGGAGAGAAAAGGGAGGAGAAAGAGTCTAAAGTGAATGGAGTGAATAAGAACTAAAGGGAGAAGGGTTGTTGCTGCCAGGGACATCAATTCCTTTGGTCTGTCTGTGTTTTATATTCAACTGTCCCTGTGTGTTTCTCTAGCTATATTGATCAGTCTAATTGGCTGTCTGTCTGTCTATATATCTACCTATCTACAGTACTTACCTGTCTGTGTATCTGTCTGTTTGTATGTATCAGTGTGTGTGTGTGTGTGTGTGTGTGTGTGTGTGTGTGTGTGTGTGTGTCGGTGTGTGTGTGTGTGTGTGTGAAAGTTTGTATATGTATGTACGTGTTTATATATATGTAGAGTGAGACTGACAGACACAGGAAGACAGTGTCAGTCGAGAGGGGAAGAGAAGAGAGGGAGGCAGGAGGAAGAAGGGAGAGAGAGAAGTGAAAGGAGAGATGGTAGAGGAAAGAGAGGAGGGAGGAGGGGAAGAGAGAAGGAGGGTGGGAGAGAAAAAGTGGAAGAGAGAAGGGGTGAAGGAGGAAGAAAGGGAGAGTGGAAGAGGGGGAGGAAGGAGAAGAAAAAGATGGAGGAGGAAAAAGAGAAAGAGGAAATGGAGAAAAGAAACTAGAGACCAAGAGATGTGGTGGGGTGGAAGGGGAAGGGGGGGGAGGGGAAGGGGAGGGGGAGAGGGAAGGGAACGGGGGAGGGGGTGAAGGAAGGTAAGGTTACACACACCACACAGAATTACCGTCTTTTCTAGCTGTTGTTTTCACCTCAGGCTTATTGGGGCATAAACTCGGTGGACTGCAGACTGCATTGCCCTTCCCCTCAGTCCACCATCCTCCTTTTCTGGGCTAGGGAAGGAGCGAGGGAACTTTTGTATACCCAGGGTGTGGAGTCTTCTGGTTGTGTCCGTGCCACCACGTGCAGGCGTCCCTCTCCAGCGCCCCTTCTTAGGTGGCCCTGTCTTGTTTGTTTGTTAGACGTTGAAGAACACGATGCTAAAGCAAACTCACCCACCAAGGCTTGCAGCTCTCCTTCGTCTTCACTTAACAACACAGTATCATTTGCAAACAACAGTACAGGGAGTTTCCAAACACTACCCTCTCTCACCAGGGCCACTCCAACATCCACTACCCTACCTTGTACCTCTTTTATTACCCCATCCATGTACAGATTGAACAACCATGGAGACATGACACATCCCTGTTTCAACCCAACCTTCAAAGCGTGGACTCATTAGACTGCTCAGATTCTGTTGGGAATGGCACACAGTTAGGGAATTATATCACCAATATTTTATCCAAATTTCCCATACAGGGTGTTGCATGAAATGTTTGACAAACTTCAGAAAGTTGTTCTCGGGGCAATTTTGAGTTAAGAATTGCTGCATCAACCTGGGCTAATTTCTCGTCTATTATGCTCAGGTTCTGTTGGGAATGGCAGCAGATTAGAGACTGATATCTGCAAAATTTTATCCCCTGCCACCACCACCAAGCCATTTATTTTTAAATCCCCTTGTAAAACTGTAGAGATATATCGGGAGGACAGTAAATAGTGATCCTACTCTGGTACTCTGTATGGAATTTCAGAGAGAGAGATGATGATGCCACTGATTCATGGGGTTATCTTTAATTTAACAAGAAACACTTTACTTACCTCTCTATTCAGTTTGCACGAAAATTAATGTTTAAAAGACTGATAATATATTCACGAAATTTTCTTCTTAAAATTTAATAAGTAAATGTTTAATTTGCAGTGTGACGTCACTGGTGCATTGTGGGAGCAACGTTGAGAGATGCAGGAGGTGAGTGAAGATTTTATTCTTTACGGTGTTAGTCTACTTCTTATTATGGTAATTCTTATGCCCATGTGTTTATCAGTGTTTGCTGTCATTATCGAGAGGTGTAGTCGGCTGATGTAAGTTGTAATTATTAGCTATAAGGATGATATACGGCGGTGAGTATCTCCAGGTGACCAAGATGTCCCTTTAAACTCGAGTAAGCAGTGCTACTTGAATTCCCCGATATTCACACCATCTGTTTAGGTTTTAAGGTCGAATGTGATCCTGTACATGGGCAGGCATAGTAGGTTAATTGGCTGGAAAAAATGAGGGGATGTGTGTAAAAACTGTAATGGGTAGTTTGTTTACATCGGGGATATAAACTCCGCGAGTCCCTTTAACTCTTGCAATCCCGGTGATGCCCTTTTCAGTTTATTCATAGTGCCAGAAGGCAATTTTATTCAACTTATGCAAAGTCTCTGCTATTGCAGGAGTTCAGTGAGGCTGTGCCTAACCCCTACACTTCCAGAAGTCTATACAAAGCTAAATATAATCATGAGATGGGGAAAAAAAAAAATCCCTGCTCTGTGAGTTAAACTAGTGAAGACTGAAGGTATTAAAAAGAAAATATTCATTCCAGTGCCTGATAGCAGAGGAGACGGTGACATGGAGGTGAATTGCTTGTGGTCACCCTGGTGGCATCATGATATCTAGCTGTTGAGGGGTACGTTTCCAGGTCAGCAGCTGCCCCAGTCAGAACGGTAAATGTGAGTATTTAGCAGAAACCACGTCTGGAATTCAAGCACTGTATTTTGAGGTATTTTCTGTTTATATCTCACCATTTGTTGATTTTTTTTCTTCTATGAGATTTCAGTTGCAATTAACTCCTTCCTTCCTTGGATTATTTAATCCTCAAGGGGAGTCATTGATGCCCCCAGGGGGATTCATCAATGTCCCCAGGGGGCATTTGTGACAGAAATGGCTTATACTGTAAGAAAAATGTCAGCAAATGATGAGATAAACAATGCTTCAGAATACAGAGTACTGTAATTGCAGTTGTGGTTTCAGCTATATACTATACTGTATTAACCCTTGCCTGCTGGTAGGTAGGTAGATAGAAATTAACAAATTTAGTGAGGAAATATAGTCCATTTGCATATACAGCGAGCACTCACATAATGCGGATATACAGTACTGTACCCTGAAACTCCTGCTTTATGAGAATTCCACCTTATCAGGCCATATGTTTACATGTTAAAGGGTTTCATGTTACCTAAGCCAGCCCCAAGTTCTCCATTTGGGGCGATTTTCATTCTTTTTTTTTTTTTCCCAAGACATTTACATACTTAATAAAGACATCACTACAGTAATCCCTCGGTTATCTGATGTAATAGAGCCAACGGCATGTCTGGATAGTGGATCCTTCTGGATAATGGACTTCTCCCCTGGCCCCCCTTCATACATACCCTAACTTTGAGAGCTATTGGAAAAGGCCACAACAGTACCCTCCTGTTGTTCTCAAGAACTGTCCTTCTGTGCTTACACCCTGCCTAGGCAAACTCTTTCGCCTTTGTCTGTCAACTTGTACCTTTCCTTCTTGCTGGAAGTTTGCTCTCATTCAGCCAGTCCCAAAGAAGGGTGACCACTCCCAACCCTCCAACTATCATCCAATTGCTTTAACGTCCTGTATTTCAAAAGTTTTCGAGTCAATTCTCAATAGAAAAATTTTAAGGCATCTTTCCTATCACAACCTTCTTTCCGATCGTCAGTACGGGTTCTGTCAGGGACGCTCCACTGGTGATCTTCTCACCTACCTTTCAGACTCCTGGTCATCCTCCTTTCGGGACTTTGGCGAAAGCTTTGCCATTGCACTTGACATCTCAAAGGCTTTCGATCGAGTCTGGCATAAATCTTTAATTTCCAAACTGCCCTCCTACGGTTTCTATCCTTCTATCTGTGCCTTCATCTCTAGCTTCCTTTCTGGTCGTTCTATAGCCGCTGTTGTAGACGGCCATCGTTCTTCTCCTAGATCTATCAACAATGGTGTTCCTCAGGTCTCTGTCCTATCACCAACTTCCTTTTATTCATCAATGATCTAAGCTGTACATCTTACCCTATCCACTCATACGCTGATGACTCCACCCTTCACCTTTCCATTCAGTTCCTGCAACGCCCATCTCAACAGTTACTTCAACAAACAAGGGATGAGGCTATGGCACACCTAATGTCTGACTTGGCTCGTATCTCTGACTGGGGTAAAAATAATATGGTTGTTTTTAATGCATCTAAGACTCGGTTCTTACACCTATCAACCCGACAAAATCTTCCACTGGTATACTCACTAATGTTTAATAATATTCAGCTTAATCCTGCATCATCCTTGAACATGCTTGGAGTTTCATTTACTCGGGACTTATCTTGGAAAGATCATATTACATCTCTTGTAAAATCTGCACTTGTCTTCTTAGTATAATAGGAAAAGTGTATGGTAGGATACTTACTGACAGAGTTAGAGAAAGAACAGAGAAATTAGTTGGAGAAGAACAGGGAGGCTTTAGGAAGGGAAGAGGTTGTGTAGATCAGATATTCATTCTTAGATCTTTAATGGAAAATTTCTAGAGAAGGGAAAGAAGTTGTATGCAGCTTTCATGGATTTGGAGAAAGCATATGACAGGGTGGATAGACAAGGATTGTGGAAAGTGTTAAGAATATATGGAGTAGATGGGAAGTTGTTGAATGCTGTGAAGAGTATGTACGATGGTGCGAAGGCTGCAGTGCGTGTGGATGGTGAACTAAGTGAATTTTTCTCTTTGAAAGTTGGGTTGAAACAGGGATGTGTCGTCTCCATGGTTGTTCAATCTGTACATGGATGGGGTAATAAAAGAGGTACAAGGTAGGGTAGTGGATGTTGGAGTGGCCCTGGTGAGAGAGGATAGTGTTTGGAAACTCCCTGTACTGTTGTTTGCAGATGATAGTGTTGTTGAGTGAAGACGAAGGGGAGCTGCAAGGCTTGGTGGATGAGTTTGAGAGAGTGTGTAAGAAACGGAATCTAAAGGTGAATGTAGGGAAGAGTAAAGTGATGGTCTTTGAGAGAGGTGAAGTCAGTGGATGGTGAGGAATTGGAAAATGTGAGTACGTTTAAGTACTTGGGTAGTGTGATGAGTAAGGATGGAGGTTTGGAGGGTGAAGTGCTTGAGAGGGTACAGCAGGGAAGAAAGGTTGCTGGTTCTTTGAAAGCAGTGATAAGAAACAGGGAAGTGAGCATGGAAGTGAAAAAGTTACTACATGACAGTATTGTGATACCAACTCTAACGTACGGAAGTGAAGCTTGGTCGTTGTTGGAAGGACACAAGTCAAGAGTGAGAGCAGTGGAAATGAGTTATTTAAGAGGAGCCTGTGGAGTCACATGGAGAGACAGGCTGACGAATGAGGATATAAAGTAGCGTTGTGTGTTGATGTGGATGTGATAGGAAGCGTTATGAGGAACACACTGAGGTGGTTTGGCCATGTGGAGAGGATGGAGGGTGAAAGACTGATGAAGAGAGTGTATGTGAGTGAGGTGGAGGGGGAAAGAGGGAGGGGGAGGCCGAGGATGAGATGGAGGAATGGGGTGGAGAGGTATATGAGAGAGGGGGGTGTGAGTTGTGAGCAGGGCAGTGAAATGGCGGGGGACAGGGCGACTTGGAGGCGATTTGTTTGTGGTCACCCCAAATGGGATTGAGGCGTCTGGCAATAGATAGATAGATAGTAAAATCTGCTTCCAAGAGATTGGGTGTGCTAAGCCAACTCCGCTCTTTCTTTACCCCTGCACAATTGTTGACTCTATACAGGGGTTTTATCCATGCCTGTGTGGAGTACAACTCTCATGTGTGGGAAGGCTCCCCACATACAGCTCTTCTCAATAGGGTGGAGTCAAAGGCTTTTCGTCTCATTAACTCTCCTCCTCTTACTGACTACCTTCAACCTCTGTCTCTTCGCCGCACTGTTGCATCTTTATCTCTTTTCAGTCGCTACTTTAATGGTCACTGCTCCTCTGAACTGTCTGCTTGCATTCCTCCACCTCTACGACTGGCGTGTAGCACCGGTCTGGCAGCAAACTCTCATCCCTTTTCTGTCCAACTCTCCAATGCAAGAGTTAACCGTTACTCCCAGTCTTTCATTTATGCAACAGGTCAGCTCTGGAACTGTTTCCCTCTGTCTGTATTTCCTGCTGCCTATGATCTCCAGTCTTTCAAACGCAGTGTGTCCAGGCATCTCAAAATGATTGGATCTTGAATTTGGCTCTCTATTGTATTTTGTTTTTCTCTTGGAGGGAACTGTTACTGTGGGCTCATGGCCTTTGGTTCCTTCTTCCTCACATAAAAAAAAAAAAAAATTGTACAGCACTAATTTCTGTTTTTTTTACATTACTTTGTCTGGTAAAGGAGACCTATAAACCACAGCCAAGCAATTACCGTGGTCAAACAGACTCATCAAGCAGACAAGCAATCACCACTGCAGGGACATACCTTGCAGTTACATGAAAAAGAAATGGCTCTGCCAGGGGAAAATGTTTGCTCAGCCATAATTTCCACCTGGATGCAAGCATTTTGTCCAAATAAAATGGAAAATGTACGATTATTGATTTTGAATAGCCAGATCACAGGGTCTAGATAATGGACTTCAAGCTAATTGAGGGATTACTGTACATATAAACACTGGAGGATTCCTTACCTTGAATGGAAGAGGTTGTGGGCTTGCTAGAGGGAATTGGAGTGGGGTCCTGAGGCAGGGCAGGACTCTTCTATCTATCTGTCTATCTGTTACCAAATGCCATAATCCTGTACGGGGTGGCCACTTGACTCTGAGTTATTTGTTTTACAGGGAGGGGCACTAACCTTTCACCAACCCACTTGACACGTAGGGAGCACGTATGGTTTGGTTATATGGTTACCACCCAGTGTTGTAAATGGTTTCTTGGCTTACAGGAAACTGCACCTTTAATATTCCCACTGTTCACCACAACCCTTCGATCATCATTCTTCACACACTGCTCACCTATAATATCCCAATTATCCCTCTTCATCTGATTTGCCACCTTAAATATCATATTTTTCCCTTCCTCATGATTTAGGTTATCAAGTCTTTGTGACTCAGACTTCACCCTGCATATCTCTCTTCTAGCCCTATGCTTGGCAGCCAAGTATTCCTCTTTGCTACCACCCTTCTTCCATTCCCGGAAAAGCCTTCTTTTCTCCTTAACTGCAGCTTCTACACCCTCATCCCACCACCAAGTTACTTTATGTCTTGGTGGGCCTCTTGTCCAACCGCATACTTCATCAGTAACTCTGAAGAGGTTGTTCTTGAGGGCACTGTACTGTTCATTAACGCCTCTATCCACAGCTCCCTGTTCAGCCACCACTCTCCTCATCTCGCTATAGAAGGCATCCCTTACTGTTTGGTTTTTCAGCTTCCATATTTTCCTCCTAGGTACATAAGTCCTCTTTTTCATCACTCATTCTTTAAGCACCATATCACAAATCAATAGTTTGTGCTGCTGCACACACTCCTCACTTCCTATAACTTTAACATCCCTCACTAACCTCCTATCAGCCCTCCTGACCAGAAAATAATCTACCTAACTGCTTATGTTTACATCTACTGTATTACTTTTACATCTATAGTATTGCTAACATTTCTGAGAGATTACTTCTTTAGCAGAAAAAAAATGGAAGTTCATGCATGGAAAGAAGTACTGTATGCACATTTCTGTATTACCTAATATTCATTCTGCCAACATGGAGATTAAAATTAATATTATGTAAAACATGTGCAATTTGAGAAGAGTTCAAGAGAAAAACATTAATAAAGTACTTGTGGCTTCAGAAATCATGGAATAAAAATAAAGACAGCCATACACTGTGCCTGACAATAAGGACAGGAAATAACGTACGGATAAGTCAGTAAAACATTCAGTTTGACAGTAAGAATATATAATAAAGGTTATATACTGTAGATGGGTACAGTGTGTGTGTGTGTGTGTGTGTGTGTGTGTGTGTGTGTGTGTGTGAGGAGTCCATCTCACCTGAAATCCTGCTGGTGTGGGTGTTGGGTCTGAGGTGGTGTGATATCCAGCCACACTGTTGGCTTTCATGTGACAGTTGCCATCCTCCCAGACACATGCTGTATAATGCCCACACTCACCCTCTGAGTTCATAGACTGCCCCTCTAGGTGTAAGGAACCAGGGAATCACAATTTATTAACCCCCTTCACTGAACAAGTATTAATATGTTAGTTTATCTTGGTACTGGAGTGACACCTTCACTAGTGACATCAATAGTACTGCACAGTAAGGACTCTTACTGGTCATAATGATCACACAGAGCATGAGTGCAGCCAGAGTGCGGGGAGAGGGTAGGCTCAACTGGGGTAGGAATGATCAGTCGGCTGTGACGACACCCCACGCAGACACATGACAGCTATACGTCATAGGCTGATGCAACCTGTGCTGTGACAATCACTGGCCACGTTGTGTCTGTTCCCACCATGTCATGACCCAAGTTTGCCGTGTTATGACCATATGAACGATAATTTGGGGCCTCTTGCCGCAACATGTCAATCCTCATCACATAGTAAGGTGTTAGAATAAATGGGCAGCTTCCTCTGCCTATAATGTCTATCATTTTCATGTTGTGACTAAATTTGCTGCCTCCGCTGCCATCAGGGGAAAAAATTTTTGTTCATTACTCTGGCCTCCTTCAGATAATATTGTTGCAATAGGATACAAGGAATTACCATTGTGTTTGTGACTTTGGACTTATCAATGATTCTGGTAGACTGCAAGTTGGAGTTGCCATTCTTCTACAGTCCCCCATCCTCCTTGCATGGGACTGGAAAGTAATTGAAGGACATTGGTATAACCAGGCAGTGAGCCACCTAGTTTTTTTGGTACCATCACGTGAAGGCATCCCTCTCTAGCTTTGTGAAAGGAAAAATTGAAAAGTGTTGTGTTAGTGGCTGATACTTCAGACTATAAAAGTAAGTTTTGTTAGAATAAATTATAGAATTTCCATGTTCCTTGCAGTGGTTCAGATTATGGTAATTTCAGTCAGTTCATTGGTGTTTCCAGTCTCCCACTATCATTGTAAGTGGCAGCTTCAGCCACATCCTTCTCCTGATATCCTTGTCCTCACCCTCATCATCCTCGTCCTCATTGTCCTTGTCGTCACCTTCCTCATCCTCATTTCACAGTCCTCATCCTTTTCGTCGTTACCTTTTGGACTGTATAATGAAAACTGAGAGTGCAAAGTTGTGGACAAAACCCCATTTTTTATTGGCAGTTACTAAAGCATGTGTTGATGATTGAACATATCTAACTTCTCTGTATTGTTATTTATTGCTCTCAGTAGTATGGGATGCAGGCTGATAACATCAATGTTGCATTTAATAATCAGAGATTAGGGGCATGCTTACACCCACACACTCTCAAGTATACTATGATCCTTTGTTTCACCTAAGGATGGGGTGAGGCAGCATCCAGGAACAGGGAAAAAGTAGGAAAGTGTATAACTACCAGCTGCATGCCCAGTGAGACTCCACACAAGGAATCATATATTTAAGCCCTTAGAATCCTGGCAGCACCTCACAAGCCAAACATTTTAATTTATCCATCCATCCATCATCCAATCCTGTGCCGTCCCATGAGGAGCGTGGGAACCTGGGGCTGGGCAAGCTGGTCCTGACATTGAAGATGAGAGTGACCAGCCTCACTCACCTGTGAGTGGCATTACGTGAACAGTAAACCCCAACCACCCCATGGATTTAAACCTACATAGGTCCGATTGGAGCCCCTTAATTACCCACTAAACCACCAGGTGACATGATTTGGTTGTATGGTTACCACCCAGTGTAGTAAATGGTATCCTGGTGTACAGGAAACCATTTGGTTTTTCACTCAGTGTAGAGTCACCCATAGGCAGAAGGAAGAGGAAAGAATGAAGGAATGAAAGACAGAAGAGGGAGTGTAAAGTCACCTGTAGGCAGAAGGAAGAGGAGAGAATGAAGGAAAGACAGAAGAGGAAGAAGGCAAAAGAGGAATTTTGATTTATACTTCTGAGTTTAGGCATGTGGTGGTCTGGTGGTTAAGTTCAGTCCCCAAACGGTGATTTGAGGTTTATCAGTCGTGTAATGCCACCAAGGGAAGTAGGTCTTTTATTTACCTTTAAATGTACTGATAGCCTAACCTTAGGCACCTACACACCTCAGGGGTAAAATGGGATTTGTTTTTGCTGCTGCTGTTGTTTTTTTTATCTGTAACCTGAGATATAGGATCAAGATGCGGAGAATTGATTGTAAACAAGCATTTAGCCAGACTCGTCAAGGAATTTGTGGGGCAACATAAGATTGGATGATGGATGGGTTATTATTATTATTATTATTATTATTATTATTATTATTCATCTTAAATGTCAGGACCAACTGCCTAGCCCTGGGCTTCTTCGCTCCTAGTGGGACAGCGTAGGATTGGATGATGGATGGATGGATGGATTATTATTATTATTATTATTATTTATTGACATGAATTGCACAAATGACACGAAGTGCATAAATAACGTGCAAGAGAATCTTAACCTGATTTCTTTGTTAATCTTATTATTATACCATATAACCAAACCATGCGTGTCCCCTATGTGTCAACAAGTGGGTCGGTGGAGGGTTAGTGCCCCTCCCTGTAAAACAAATAACTCAAAGTCAAATGGCCACCCCTTGTGGGATTGTGGCGTCTGGCAATAGATAGATAGAGATAGACTAAATTTGGAAATAAAATTTTTGCCTCCTGTGTTATGTGAGTTTCATGCTAGAGGATTGGGTATTATGTAGACATGACTGTACTGTAATGCATGAATTTCATCCCTAACACCTGCCACATTTTGTTTTTCATGTAATATGGTATAAAAGAAAAACTTGAGGTTGTAATATATTTAATTTCTTTCAGCCTGCAGTGTACCAACTGGTCAGTTAAACACCTCTACGAGTGAGGCCTCGTAGCCACCTTGCTGCTGCGGGTCTAAAAAGTGGATTTCCTTTGGATTACCACACCCTGTTCAATTGCAGTGGGTATGACAGTGAATCTAAGTTAATATATCCATAATGTTTGACAAATATATGCAGAATGGCAGTTCACAATATACCATCTGGTCGATTATACCTAGTGGCTGCTGTGCTGGGAGGGGTAGCGCTCTCCTGTAACCCTAGCAGGGCTATATGATCTGATGAGATCTAGCTTGGGGATTAATCCTCTTTTTTCCTTTACTGCTCAGGTCTTGCTCCCATATAGCAATATACAGTACTTCTAATTCATGCTGCATGCAGAGATCCTTTAGTGTGGAGGGAGAACCCTGTCAGTGGCAGGAGAGGTAACAACTCCCTGAACTTCCTCCAGCCACTCCTTGCCTTAGCTCTCCAGCCCCATGTTCAGCACATGACATGTCCACCAAATGACAAAACTCTTCCACCACACACTCAAAAATCCCCAGCAAGATCAATCGTTTCATACCTGACAATTTACATGCTCTCCCTTACACACCAAACACACCAAATCAGCATTATCTCGCAGTCGACCTCAAATACCACCACATCTGTGCATCCACTTATTACAAATACTGCACAAGATGAAGTTACTTCCCATACCCTTGTGGTGAGCCGAACCTGGCCACTCTCCCTCTGATTTGACAGTACCACCAGTAGCCCTAGACATCATCACTTTTGTTTCAATCCGTATTTACTCTCAAACCCTTGTATCCCATTCGATCTCAACTTTTCATAAATCTTTCCCCTGATTATTTTTCCTTATAGTTGTGATCTTCAGAGACAAAGCCTGAGGATTAGAGAGCTTGAGAAGTATGTCAAGGTGCTATTGAGTGATGGTATTATTGGAAGGTTATAATACTCATTCAAGCAGAGTAAATCATTTTGAATTAATCAGTGTGGTGGAGTAGAATGTGTTAAGTTTTATTGCTTTACTACTGGTCTGATCTTAGAAGGTAATGCCTTGAGGAATTAGAGGTAAAAAGACTTAACCAGTGTTTAGTGAGAGACTGTATTGTCGAAGGTTATATCAGTCTCTCACATTGAATAAAGTAATCTTGAATTAAAAGATGTAATGGAGTTGGTAGGGTTAAATTTGAATGATTTTTCTACGTATGTGAAGCTTCAGAGGTAAAGTCTGAGGATTAGAGGGTTAGAAGATTGAATAAGAAGCTGTTGAGAGACTGCATTGTTGATGGGTATACGAATCAAGCTGAATAAAATCTTACTGAATCAAAAGATGTGGTGGAGCTGATAGGGTTAGGTTTGATTTGCTGTCTTTTGTTTACTGATCTGAGGGTGAATGTTAAAGCTTGAGAAGAGGGTTAGAGAATTGTATTAGTGTCCTGTGGGAGACTATTGTGCAGGGTTGTACCAGTCTCTCAAGACAACGGCTGAAGAGTCACACTATCGTGACCATGAAATAGGATACAAAAACCCACACTGGCAGACGAAAATAGATGTATTCCAAACACAAGAACCTACAGCAACATTTCCTCACCGATTGCCTCCATGAACAAGTGGTGCCTAGATCTTTCCGACCTTCTCTCTTCAGGCAGCAACACGACCCCTTCCCTGATTCTGCACGGATGTTACTGAAGGACGGTATATGCAACGTGAAGAGAGAAATTGATGAAACATACTACCATCTACGACGTACGTTGAGTTTCCTCAGACAACAACTGCCAAGTGATTTATTTGAAGCAATATGTGAAACAGCTGATAAGAAATGTAACAGAGAAACTTATTTCACACGCATCCGACAGCAAGAAAAACTTAGTGATTTGTGTAACCACAGTCCGTGGAGTATGTGTATGTTACCGAATTCCATCTTAAATCTTTCTACGTATGTACTGAGTCGTGTTGAGGAGCAAGTTTTAAATTTAGGTTTGTCCTTTCCTTGAAACCAGGAAATGATGTAGCACTTGATTTTGTTTCTTCTGCCTTTAACAGCAAGCTGGATATCCCGTGCCTTACTGGTTTAATAATTAGCAGTTTCATAGGAAATTTTGAATCCAATGACTCCATACCACGACGTTTTCGTTTGGCCCTTGAAAGTCTCAAGAAAAATGATTTTATTCTTATTACAAAAGCGGACAAAAGTAATTGTGTGGTCATTCTAGATAAACCTGATTATGTGGAAAAGATGAACCACCTGTTGAGTGATGCCACTACTTACGAAAAAACTTGTGTCATCCCCTCTCAAGAGGTTAGCCACAGACTTTAATAAGAAAGTCAAAAGCCTTTTAAAGGATGTCCCAAACATTGATGCAAGTAAGTTCATTCAGATTAATCCAAAATTACCTTACATTTATGGGTTACCAAAGACCCATAAACCACAGATTCCCCTTCGTCCTATCATCTCACAGTGTGGCTCATTCACTTACAAACTTTCAAAATTTCTAGTGAACAAATTAGCACCATTGGTTGGCACATTCTCTAAATCCCATGTCCAAAACTCTACTGATTTTATTGATAAGATTAAGTCTCTCAGTTTCTCCAGTGGCAGGTTGGTCAGTTTTGATGTAGACTCGCTTTTTACTAAAGTCCCTACTGAAGATGTAATTAGTTTCTTGGAAGAAAAATTACCTAATTGTAACATTGATCTCGGCATGCCACATGATGTCTTTCTCCAACTTATTAGCCTTTGTGTGCAGTGTAATGCATTTTCTTTTGGTGATCAGTTTTTCATGCAAAAGTTTGGTATGGGTATGGGCTCGCCCCTCTCTCCAATTCTTAGTAACCTGTACATGGAATATTTTGAATCCAACCTTCTTACCACCATATCTCCTCAAAATTTAATTTGGTATAGGTATGTTGATGATGTGTTTTCATTTTGGCCAGACGTATACGCTAACTTTGACGAGTTTCTTACAAAATTAAATGCACTGGTTCCCTCAATTAAATTTAAAGTTGAATGGGAAAATAATGGTTCCCTTCCATTTTTAGATGTATTTGTGCACAGGGATGAACTTGGTACACTTAGCTTTTCTGTATACAGGAAACCAACCCAGTGCAATTTGTATATACATTATTATTCATATCACCACAGTTCCACTAAAATGTCAGTTATTTCTTCTATGTTCCTTAGAGCACTCAGAATTAGTAGTCCCCAACATCTGGATACGGAAAACGCCAAGATATGGAAAATATTTTTAGATCTAAAAGATCCCAGTTGGTTTATAAGGCAAGCGTATTTTAAAGCCAGAAAAGCCTTTTTTGTACCTAGACCAACATCACAAAGTCAGCAAAATAAGCCATACATCACGGTTCCGTATGTGTCAAATCTTAGCTTGGTGAAGTCTGTGAGTCATGATTTGGATGTAAACATTGCATTTAGATATACTTCCACCTTAAGATCAATGCTGGTAAAGAATAAACCAATTAGTAACAAAACTGCAGGGGTATACAAAATTCCATGTAGAGACTGTGATTTGGTTTATATTGGTGAAACGGGGAGGGATTTGGACACTCGCATTAAGGAACACAAGTATGCTTGTAAGATAGGCAACATAAATAACGCAGTGTACGTTCACTCTTCGGAAAACGACCATAGAATCGACTGGAATTCTAGCCAAATATTGCACAAATGTAGTAACTATAAGAAACGTAGGATTGTGGAAGCTGTATGTATAGAGAGATATAATAATTTTAACCATGGTGAAGGAATGTATAAACTAGATCCAGTGATGAGAGGATTAGTGGCAAGGTCCTTGCCGCCCCTCGTAATCCCTCACTCAGGTCATGGACAGAGTAGAGGGAGAGTCAGGTGAGGTCACATCAGGTGTGGTTGGGAAAACGTGTCCTCACCCTGGATATAAGCAGCTTCTCAGCATTTGTATGTACCACTCTTGGTCTGTAGATCCACTGAAGAGGGCGACAGCTGTCGCCGAAACTGTTTGGAATACATCTATTTTCGTCTGCCAGTGTGGGTTTTTGTATCCTCTCTCAAGACAAATTTAAATATTTGGTAAAACAGAAAGAGTTAAAGTTTGTTACCTTTCCATGTTGACATCATATCAGAAGCTAAAACCTGAGGATTACAGGACTATGCTGAGGTGGTATGAGGGACTGTATTGATGAAGGCTGTATTAATTGTGCTGAATAAAATAATCTCAAATTGAAATATGTCATAGAGGTGAAAGGGTTTAAGTACTATATGGTATTTTTCCTTACAGGTCTGTGCTTGGATGTTAAAGCTTGAGGATAAGAGGGTTAGAGGACAGTACCAGTGTGCTGTGCGAGACTAGTGTTGGTTTCCAAAGTGCAACCCAGTAAATTGGAGAGGTCCATCCCTTCACTGGAATACAAAGACATGCACATTATTCATCTTCTCTTCAAGCATCAGATCAGGAAGGTATTGTGGTCTTTATAAATTCTATCTATCTATCTATTTATTGCCAGACGCCATAATCCCGTACGGGGTGGCCATTTGACTCTGAGTTATTTGTTTTACAGGGAGGGGCACTAACCCTCCACCAACCCACTTGACACGTAGGGAGCACGTATGGTTTGGTTATATGGTTACCACCCAGCGTTGTAAATGGTTTCTTGGCTTACAGGAAACCATTTGGCTTGTCACTCAATGTAAAACCACCTGTAACGGAAAGAAAAACTATAAGTAGTGACAGAAAAGATGGGAGCAATAGGAAGAGAGGAGGGCAGGCACAGAAAAAAATGATAAAGACTAAGGAAGAAGTAGGCAGCACTACATCAAGTGAGTGGATTGCCTTTCAAAATGTATTGACCTGTATTAAAGCCAGTCCTTTTACCATAGCTTGGCCCAGATTTTTGTCCTTTTGCAGCTTACTTCACATAACATACAGGCACAGTAAGACAATGTTACAGCTTTGCATCCTTTCCATAGCACTTCTTTGTGACTAGCATCATCTTTTAGTATTGATATCTTGTTACAGGTCAGTGCTTAAGATGGAATGATGGAAATTTTAGACTGAGTTAGAGTAAAAGGGTATAGTATAATTAACCCATGGATTGCGAGCCACAGCTCAGGCTGTGCTAACTTTCCAGTGGCCGTGCATCAATGCTAACCACTCCACCCCCATGCAGACTTGCGCATGGCGCTATGCAAAGACGAAGAGAGAGAGAGTTTTTCTTTTTCACCAGATGATGGCCTGGATGTTTCTCTTCAAGTTTATAATAAACAAAAACTAACAATTTTTTTTTTTAAGTTTTCACTTCACTCCCCCTATGCAGACTTATGCATGGTGCTATGCAAAAATGGAAAGAGAGAGAGAGAGATTTTTTTTTCACCAGATGATGCCCTGGATGTTCATCTCCAAGTTTATCTATCTATCTATTGCCAGACGCCACAATCCCGTAAGGGGTGGCCATTTGACTTTGAGTTATTTGTTTTACGGGGAGGGGCACTAACCCTCCACCAACCCACTTGTTGACACGTAGGGAGCACGTATGGGTTGGTTATATGGTTACCACCCAGCGTTGTAAATGGTTTCTTGGCTTACAGGAAACCATTTGGCTTGTCACTCAATGTAAAGCCACCTGTAAAGGAAAGAAAAGCAATAAGAAGTGACAGGAAAGATGGGAGAAATAGGAAGAGAGGAGGGCAGGCACAGAAAAAGAATAAGGCTAAGGAAGACATAGGCAGCACTACATCAAGTGAGTGGATGATTGTTGCCAGCACCAACCACCAATAATAACCAATAAATAATAACCAGTAATAAATAATAAACAATAAACAATAAATCAACGGAAATACATAACATACGAACATCCTAAATATTTCGGGGGCTGAATGTTTACAAAATTTCGGCAAGTACACGAAAAAACCCGACATCCTTTAAATATCTGCAAACAACAATATTCTCCCACCAAACTACACTTATTTATCTCCACTGCCATGTATAACAACAGTAAGCAGAATTAAGTGGGGAAATTAGCTGTAAGTAAGGAAAATATGGAGGCAGAGCAGGATACTTAACTTACTACGCCAGCCATCTTCGACGTCAAATCTTACAAGGATGCCAAATATCATCTCAATACAGCCACTTTCCCTCACATGCGTACACCCAAATAATCTCTAGTTGCTTCTCTAACACCAATGGGCAGAATTATGTCAGTAAATTAGATGGAAGCGCCGAAAAACGAATCGGGGCAGAATACCTAAGCTAGCCTTCTTTGACGTCTGTTCTTCCATTTACACCACCATTCATTCAATCACCTCAAAACATGAATATTTCTTTCACATACTTACTCCCTAGTACGCTCCATTAACTTATTTAATATTAACGAGCAGAATTATGCACATAAATCAGATGCTAGAGGTAAAATCATGGAAGTGGACCAGGATACTCACGAAGCCAGCCTTCTTCAATGTCTGCTTGGAATTTGTTGCCCTTTCTGATCACGAAACACGAATACTCACTAGAAATGCTCACCTCTATGTTATCTCCATTGCCATATCTAATTTTCAAAAGCACAATAATACAAGTAAATTAACTGTAACCGCTTGAAAATGTGGAATCAAGGCAGGATACTCACCTTATCACTCCTAAATGTTCTCTTGAAACATCCAAGTTTATAATAAACAATATATATATATATATTTTTTTTTTTTCTTCACGCCATGGGTGGGATAAAGAAAGGTAAATGCGTAATCAACGGGTTAAGCATGGTTTATTTGTAGTTATGGTATGTGGTGGTTTAGAGGTTAGAATGCCCATTATGGAGTGACAGAATTGCATAAGTTCTATCCCCAAGTGGTGACTGGAGGCTTTTTAGTCATGTAATGCCACCAAGGGAAGCTAGCTGGTTATCTACCCTTAAATGTACTGGACTGCAGTAGCCTAGCCCTGGGCCTGTTTTGTGAAGCTAAGTGGCAAAGTAGAACATTGCTACGTCCCCACACTCTCTCTCACAGCATTTCTTCATGACTAGTGTAATTTTGAAGTTTCCTCTTATTGTTAAAACAGCATTGAGAGTGGGGAGAGGGCAATTTTGGGTCAGGTTAAAGTGAGCATAGTGCAGTGCTAGAGAAATCATCAGTAGGCTGTGGGATGGGTGGGGGAGATGGCACCAAATGTACATAGTTTAGGTGAGGTAAGCAAGACTATGAATCTGTATGCCTGTCAGTCTGTCTCTCTGTTTATTTATCAGTCTAGCTGTTTATCTATTTGTCTGTCTCGAGATATCTTAATACTGTAAATGATCACCACAAATGGATCACCTCTGTGTTACCATATCCTCTGCCATTTGGTTGCCCTTCATCCAGTTTACACCTTTTCTGAAATCTCTCTCCATTCCCTCCTTCCATCTCATCATCAGTCTCCCCCTTCCCCTCCCACACATGCACATTTCCAGCCAGTCTCTTACTTTCTGCTCCTCCACATGGCCAGACCATCTCAAAATGCTTTCATGCACATCATCATTAGCACCACAACTTCCTTTCACTTTATCATATGTTGTTGCTTATGAATTTGCTTGTAATTTTAGCAAACCTTATTACAAGGATGCCAATACCTCATAGTTATTATTATTGTTGCTGTGGCACGTTAGGTGTACCTGTTATTCCAAAACCTTAAGCAGATGAATCCCAAATGGTGATGATGGTATTAATGATATTTTTTTTCACAGGTTGGGGAAATGGCACATTGGAGCAGGTGGCGTACCAGAGCCGTGTGCCAGTCGATCTCAGATGACGATGTAGGGATTTGTATCTTTGGCCAGGGAACTGAGTTGGTAGGGTGTGCTGTGGGTAACCCAGGGATTCAGGTTCAGACAGGCCCAAAATGGGCACAAAACAGGAGGGTTTGGCTCTTCTGTCAGTGTTCAGGTTTGGAATTTTCATCATTTTGTTCCCTCTCCAAATAATTGCAGCCAAACCTAGATCTAGGTATAGCATGGTTAAGGATAGCATAAAATTTCTGAGTGCTATAGTCCTTTCACCGCAAGAAGTTCGTTCAAGGTGGGGCCCACCTGGTGAATCACCTCTAGCGATGCTGCCAAATCAACCGTAGTACGTGCCTCTCTCTCTCTTATTTCCCATCTATGTGCTATTTGAAATTGTTTTTTATATTCTGTATATAGTAAAGGAAGCTATATAGTACATTGAGTATCACTTTTTAGAATTATAACAACAATTTGAATGAATTATATGACACGTGGCAGCGCTTATTTCCCATGTTGCCACGCCGAGGTCGGCAAGGGACCCAGGGTCACTCCCTGTCTAGCACAACAAGACATAGCAGCTGAACATTTCGTAGAGTCATTCTTCGTCAATATAACAGAAAGTTCTGATGACGAAGAAGATTATGATTAAAGATCAGAGAGAGGATTAGGCCTATAGGGGAAACCTCTTAAAAATAAAACGCGCCTAGACTTTTACCTCATAGGTGGTGTGGAAAAAAAGTTGAAAATAAATAATAAATATATACAATATACATATATATATATATAGAGAGAGAGAGAGAGAAACAGGTGAGATGGGGGTAGGTAGGGAGACAGAGTGATAATCCGATAATTGGTGGTCAAATTGGCAACGTCGCACTCGGGGGAATTCCAACTTCTGCCACACTCTGAACGGACTTCTTGCTGCGAAAGGAGTATAGTGATATCCATGCTGCTAGATCTTTGGCAACTTCCCTATTCAGTCCCCTATCCCTGAGGTCACACTCTTTTGACCTCATCCCAGCTCTTCTTTGGTCTGCTGCTCGCAACCCTACCCCCAACGTTTACACATCCCTTTCTGCGCCCAGTTGTCAGCTCCTGTCCTTTCCACATGTCCAGACAATCTCAGTCAGCACCTCCTCATCACAACAACACACTCCAGTCCCATCCTTGCCCTCAACTCTTCAGTCATAAACCTAGCCCCCCAAGGCCTCGCGTTCAAGGACGCACTGCACATCCACCCACTCATTGTCATTTCTGTATGTTTAAGCCTGCAAATATCCTCTTCCTTTGCTGCCCAAGTGTCACTACCATACAGTATTGCACTCCTGGCACATGACACATACAGAGGTCCTTAGCACAGAGGGAAAGCTCTCTCAGTGTCAGGAGAGGCAACAGCTCACTGAATTTCTTCCAACAACTCCTCACTCTAGCCACAGAGCTAGCTTCAGCCCCACCTCCAGCACATAACATGTCTTCCAAATAACAAAACTCTTCCACATACTCGAGACACTCACCAACAAGGTCAGTCCTTCCATGCCTGACAATCTTCACCTGCTCTTCCCGACACACGGCACACATGAAATCAGCATTATCTTGCAGTCTACCTCTAGTACCACTACATATCTTATGCACTCACTTATCACAGACTGCACAAGATGGAATTACTTTCCACGCCCTTGTGGCAGATCTCACATGGCCACTCTCCCTCTTCTTTGACAGTACTGCCACCAGCCCTATACACCATCACTTTAGTAATATCTGCATTTACTTTGAGCCCTTGTGTTTCATACCATCTCTGCACCTCCCAAATCTTTCCTCCGCCTTCCTTTCATTCTCTGTAATCAACACCAGATCATTAGCATAAATAATCTCCCACGGGAGTCCATTTCTGAAGTCACATAAGAGGGTTTCAAGTACCATGATAAACAACAAGGGGCTCAAAATTGACCCCTGGTGCACACCAGCATTCTTGGAAAACTTGTCACTCAAATTTCTATTCACACTTACCTGGGTGTGAGCACCCACACAAATGGTCATAACCACCCTAACCAGCCACTCCTTGATCCCAAGCTTTCTCATTGCCCACTTCATCACCTCTCTAGGGACTCTGTCAAAGGTCTTCTCCAAATCAACAAAAACAAAGTACAGTTCCCTTTTTTTCCTATATATTTTTTCCTGAAACTGTCAAACAATGACTATGGCATCTGTGGTCCCTTTGCCTGACATAAACCCAAACAGTATCTCATCAATATTCACATTTTCTTTAAACATACGTGTAGTGCCCAGAAGTGATAATTAGTTGTATCTAGTTTATTTTATATGACCAAAAGTTCGGTTAAGTGAGAGAGAGTGGCCGAGGCATGGCTGTTACCATGGGGATGTGTCCAGAACATAGATTAATCACCTAGTTGCTAAGTCACTTTTTTTTTCCTACTGTAATTCACTAGTATTAAGTCTCTTTATAATATAATATCTCTAGTCGATGAGGCATTGTATAATGAGGGTTTACTGTATTTAGTAACTAGAATACGAAATGCTATAGAGTTCTGTCTGAGCCTCAGATAAATGTGTGATTTTTGTAGGCCAAGTATTAGGTGCCTAGAGACTGTGAATTATTTATTATTGAGTTGAAATGACTTTGCAATTCAGTACTTCTTAGGGCTGTGTTGTGAGTAAATGTTCACATAGTTGCTTTGTGAGGCACAATGATGTTGATGCAGTGATGATTTTCATGGTTAGAGTTACAGTTATTCATGTTTACTGTATTTGTTACAGTACTTTTTCTTCCATGTTATCCCTACAATAAGTATTATTTTGAGCAGACCTGTGTGTCTGTAGTGCCATGTGTTATTCTGTTATTACTTGAGATGCTGAGTGTTGTAACTCATGTTTCTTTATTATGAGACCTTCCTGATCATGTGAAGAGATTACTTGCATTGGGAGGAATAGTTATTCATTATTCATATTAACTTCTAGCGGGTCCCAGTGTGGAGGTCAAAGTACCTGAGGGAGTCAAAGTTCAAGTGTGGAGGTCTAAGCACCAGTGAGTGAGTCAAGGTCCCAAGTGTGGAGGTCAAGGTCAGCAGTGGCAGAGGACTGGACCAGTGAAATTTGTGCTCAGAGGGACAATTATGAATAAACACATTGGACTGGGACAATGGAGCTAAGTTTTGTGCATTTGATATTAGGACCATATAGGTATATATTTTTTGAACAATGTGTCAAGTAATTCATGTTTAATCTGTAAAGCAAGTAGCTGGGGAAGATTTCTACTTTTTGGTCTTGTTAATACACATTCCCTCCCACTCGAACCTTATTGTTTGTATAACCCTTGAGAACTGGTGGTGTAGAGCTTACCTAGTAGTTTATTAATGTACAACCTATAAGCATTCTGGGAAACTGCGAAGGTTGGGCTTGGGTTGCCCTAGTTGGAGACTGGCCCAGTCATCTTGGCATGCTACCACTCTTAACTTGGCCACTTGAAATGTAATAAATGCAACCGAAGAGGCCGTTAATGGGAGAGAGTCTCCATCAATCTGAGTTCCTGACTGTTTCATCACACATTGGTCATCAATAGTGACTTGTTTTCTACCCCTTTTGACCATGTAAAAGTCTGGATCGCAGAGGTGACAGTTCATACCCTCTAGAACTCTCTCCATTACCTTCATTTTCTGGTCTAAAACTTTATGCCTCTATAATTAAGTGTGACCTTAGGGTTAAGGGACTGAACAGGGAGGCTGCAATGGATCGTGCAACATGGAGAGCCGCCATTAGGTGTCCAAGGCCAACACATGCAAGCATGTTGGAGCCTTTAAAAACGAAACGAAACGAATTTCTTCTTTCCAGGGCATCACCCTTCCCCTTGTAGACATTTACAATTACTGTACACTCTTCAGCCAATCATCTGGGACAACACACTCAGTTATAATCATATTTATCAGGTCAGTTACTAACCTGGCTTCTGTATCTCCTGAGGCTTTCAGTGTTTCAACAGTCAACCCAGACACACCTGGTGCCTTCCCCACCTGCATTATTATTATTATTATTATTATTATTATTATTATTATTATTATTATAATTACTGTATTACTATTAAATACAGTAGAACCTCTTTGGTCCGGACCCCGTTAATCCGGACTTCTGTTAATTCTGACAAAATTTAAAAATAATAAACTCTAAAAAATATGTTGAAAATAATTCTAAAGTCATTCTCAGTATCGGTGCAGAAAGCGATCATCGCTTGTTTAGTCTCAGATCATGCTAGGTCGTAACATGGGCGCCTGTTTAAACACACGCTAGCATTCATTCCATCATCTAGTTCACCGACCATTTATATTTTTACGCCGTATTTCAAAAGTTAATCCTCCTTACCATGCCCCCTAATGCAAGTGTAGCTTCTGCAATGAATAAAGGTGTTAAAAGGAGGCATGTAACACTAAGTATTGCAGGTAAAGTGAAAATACTGGATAAACTAGAGGCTGGTGTTCCTGCAGGAAAACTCATGAATGAGATTACCCTGATGGTCCGGACAATCTGCTAATTCGGACAACCCTTACCCCCGTATAGTCCGAACTAGAGAGGTTCTACTGTAATTATTATCGGTAGCAGGCTGTAGTATGGTACCAGCCTGTGAGGGCAGTACTGTACTCTCAAGGAAGGTGGAAAAGCTGGTGATAGGGAGAGCTGGAGCTCCCCCTTGACATTTTTCAGTATCACTGACATAGAGGGTAGGGCAGCATACTCTGCCAAACATTTTTATAACTACCTGTATTGCCTGGTACTGTAGTTAAGCCACATGATTATATCAGTCCCACCACACGAAGGAGTCCCTCTTAGCATCATGTGTACAGTACGAAAGACTCCTTAGGCAGACTTGTGTTAAAGCGAACAAGTAATGATCAGAATACACTTGCAGAGTTACTAAACAGTGGACACCAAACATAGCCCAAAGTCCTTTCATCCATTCATCTATCATCCAATCCTACATTGCCCAATAAGGAGCATAGGAGCCCGGGGCTAGGCAGTTGGTCCCGACATTTAAGATGAGAGTGACCAGCCTCACTCATCCCTGAGTGGCATTACATGAGCAATCAACCCCAACCATCCCTAGGATATAAACCTTCACTGGCTCAATCCAACTGGAGCACAATAATTACCCACTAAACCACCAGGCACCTGGTCTTTTCATATCATATATTAAGGTACAACATGCTTGCATGCATTGTCCTTGGCCAATTAATGGTGGCTCTCCACACTTCTCAATGTCTGGAAGCCTCCCTATTGAGTCTCGTATCCCTGGATGGATCACATTACTGGTATAAAATATCATGTCTGCAGTGTACTGTGATGTTAGAATATGTTATGATGAATATTTGTATGTGTAAATAAGCAGTTAGGCTGTTTGCACCATGTTCTTCAACTAACTAATTCAGTGCACTGGGGGACACTAATGCATACGAGATTTCTTGGCACCTCTTCCTTACTCATTTACTTTACATATTGCTAGCAGCCATGGCTCAGTGCGTTAGAACTCCGCACTGACCGAAGGGTCGGAGGATCGAATCCACCCAAGGGTCATTGGTAGACATCAGGAAGGGCATCCGGTCATAAAATGCTACACGCTCCAGTCCAAAAGTCCTCTACCCAGGGGCAACGCCTTAGCCCTTCGGGGATACCTGGCGTAAAACCAAATTATTATATTATTATTTTTTATTATAGCACAGTCTCTCTATCTGTCTATTGCCAGACACCATAATCCCTTAAGGGGTGGCCATTTGACTTTGAGTTATTTGTTTTAAGGGGAGGGGCACTAACCCTCCACCAACCCACTTGTTCACACATAGGGAGCACGTATGGTTTGGTTATATGGTTACCACCCAGCGTTGTAAATGGTTTCTTGGCTTACAGGAAACCATTTGGCTTGTCACTCAATGTAAAGCCACCTGTAAAGGAAAGAAAAGCAATAAGAAGTGACAGGAAAGATGGGAGAAATAGGAAGAGAGGAGGGGAGGCACAGAAAAAGAATGATAAAGGCTAAGGAAGAAGTAGGCAGCACTACATCAAGTGAGTGGATGATGGTACAGTACATATAAACATTCTTATGTATATTTTATATATATTTTTTTTTTCCACATAAAATTTATCAACTAATTTAAGAGGGTGTTAAGGTGTATAGAATAAATTGCTAAAGAAGAGGTGTTAGGAAATCTCCACAACCTTTATACTGTACTTGAAAGGTATATTCATTTGTAAAATTTACTATTTTATTTTTTCTTACTGCTTCCAAACTATTTAATTCATCTTAGAAGAATAGCCTGATGGTGAAGGGGTTAGGTTGAGTTAAAGGTTTTTGCATTGTATGGTCAAGGTAGGAGTATGGATGCTTGAATGATTGTCCCATTGTACTGGGCATGATGTTGATAGTTAATAAGTGTTGTTCAGTTAGGTCTTAGTTATAGGTTTTTGTACTGTAAGGTGAAGCTAAGATTTTGAATGCTTGAATAATAGTTCCATTCCACTAGACATCCACTTGATAGTTCGTTAGGTGGTAGATGGTTGGGAACATTATCCCTGGTAGGTGCTACCATGTGAGTGGTGTGGGAACAGAATCCTGGTACCTGGCCTTGCACAACAATCCCAGATGGAGACCTCAGCCACAGTTACACAGTTGTCAGAGTACTTGATAAGACTGCTATACATGTATATCTCTTGTACAAAACTTAAATCTGTTCATTAGGGATAGGTTGGATTTGTTAATTGAACACGACACTCAGGCAGGATACTCAACCAAATGTACGCAGTTGTCGTAGTTTAGGCAGAGACAACAGTTAGGCATCAACTGAGCTGAAAAGGTTGAGAGATCTTTGTTAGGCTAGAGTCAACACACTATAGGAACTCAACCAAATTTATGCAGTTGTCATAGTTTGGGGAGAGACAACATTCAAGCATCAACTGAGCTGAAAAGGTTTAGGGATCTTTGTTAGGTTAAACACATTACAGTACATGTATACTGTAGATGCCATCAACAGGTTATTAAAGGCTTGCATGTGGAGGCATAGCCAAGTCCCTCAAAATGATAAAAGCAAATGTAATACTGTTGATAGTTCTCCTAGTGTTGTACTTTGATTATTATTTTTATTATTAATGCAGCCCACCTTATCTATTAGGTGGAAATTATAGTGAGGATGAATATGGTGATGATGATGATGATGACAACAGCTCACATACTTGTGTGATAGTTTCAGTTCCTTGGTTCTGGATCCTACCTTGCTTCTGTGTGGGAATTAGGGTTAGGATGATGATCATATTTTGTGCTAGTCTTTTGCCAAATCTTTTTTAATGCCCTAGGGAAAATGGCCTAAGGTTCACATTAATCATCAGGAGTTAACTAGAAAGCAGTACTAGGTTCACCTTATGTACATTTTCTACACAGATGTCAGATATTTATTGGGAACCATATATGCTGTGAGGGGTTGGGGGTCAGGAAGAGTGAGCCTAGATGTGGTTTTATTAAAATTTGACACCACATGACATATGTACTAATGTTTAAGTAATATTAAAGCAGTGTTCATGCAGTCAGAGCCATATTATTAAAACTGAAAGTACAGAAGCATCAGAAAACCCAAAATTTGTATGAGTGATGGGGTATCTGCTGGAGAAAGGGCAGCCTGATGGCAGAGGACAGGGTGACATGAAGGCAGTTCATTTGTGGCCACCCCTTCTGGGATTAAGGTATCTGGCCATAAATAGACATGTACAGTATAGAACACCTGTACTTGTTAGATTATTCAACTTGCAGCCCACATTACAGAGTGGAGTCAGCATTAGTACAGAAGGATCGGATATGTTATGTCACCATGACATGGCTTGGAAATTATCATTTGATGATCCTTATCCATAACATTGCACTCTTAGTTTTAATAATATGGCCATAAATCCTCTTTATAAGTCTGGGATGCATGCAGGCAAATTTCTGCTTTAAGTGAAGTACCTTAGAGATGTGTTATTTATGGGGAGGGCTAAAAAGTCAAAGGCAAATCTAAAACAACAGAACAAAGCAGCTTTATGAAGAATGACAAGCACGTTTAACAGGAAAAAAGGTGTTATTTATCAGCAGTGTATTTTGAAACTTTTCAAGGAAACAAAATTGGTACATGAGTCTGTTTCATGACAGTAAAAAAAAAAAAAATCTTATACAGTCCTTTAGTACCCCTTCAGAAGCGTAGGAGTACGAGGCTAGTGTTTTCAGTCCAGACATTTAATGGCAGAGTGACCATTGGTTCATGTATATCTGATCTGATCTTGTTTCTCCTGATTTACAGTATGAGTTGAATGGAAAAGTTTGTAATATTTTCAAACATTGCTGCCTGATATGGGAAAAGTTCTGATAATTTAACGTGATCCCTGACTTATGAGAGGACTGGCTAAATGTATGATACAGTATAAAAAAATTGTACAGTATATACTTTCAGATGGATTTATGATCAGTGTTCTGCCATAGCTGTGATTTCTTTTTTTCAAGTTGGATGAGGAGAAGAGAGTACTGAATTTAACCCATGTCTCTTAGTTATGAGATGAAATTGATCCTAAGGCTGTTGTGAATCCCTCATAAGATTTATAGCCCTTAACCCCATGTACCCCATAAGAATTAAAGTAAGTTGGAATTGCTTAAACTGAGATAATATTGAGCTGGTTAAATTAAATGTTATATGTAGTAAGTTAAGTCTAGTAGGTTCAACTAAGTACAGTAAGTTGAGTGTTGTAGGTTAAAGCAAATAAGTTAGAATGAGTATATTAATTCTGTTATGTTAAATCAAGTAAAGTTCATTAAGCCACTGTGATTCAGAAGATCAGATCTGCCAGGCATTGGCTTTGAGACTTGACCTATCAGAGTGAGGGTCCCATCATACTGAAGGAGTTAAATAAATCATGGACCCCGTTCCCTGTGGCCACAAGAGAATTTTCTCATAAGCCCTTCAGAATTACTGTATTATGTAGCTATATCAATTTTCAGAAGTTTTGACATTTTTGAGGCAATCATTCTACCTCCTGACTGTATTTCACTTACTGTTCAATTTTAAGGTGTTTTAGTAATGTCTTTTATGTAACATGTCTTCATGCTGCTGTTTCCTTTTTATTGCCATTTCTTCTTGATTCCATTTCATGATATAATTCAGTGTCATGGCCTGTATTACTTGGCGATTGGAGTTTGTTATGTAGTTCATTTTTGGGGGGGCCATGGCGTATTTGATAATGGTAGATTAAAATCTTGCACCTCAATATTTGCCAATGAACCTCTGCATAAAACTTCCAGCATTTAATCAGATAATCATAGTACTGTATGAGTACTATTCACCCTGTTTTACCTCAAAGCTTATGTGTGGTTGCTATGACCCTTCTGGCTCAATAGTCGATATGGAGAGGAGAAGGTTATATTGTAGGAGGCGATTTGTTTGTGGCCACCCCAAACGGGATTGAGGCGTCTGGCAATAGATAGATAGATAGAATATAGCCAGCTCTATTGCCTGGTGATATTGGTGCCACCATGTGAAGGCATCCCTCTCCAGTATCAACCAGAACCTAATTCTCAATACAAAGACAGGTGATGTATGATTCAGCAACAGGTAAGAAAAAATAGATAAATGAAAATGAAAATATATGAAGGACTATCAACAGTACATCATGGTTTGTGAAATGGCCCACACATATACATTCAGACGGTTGTAATTACATAACTTGTTTTAATATGAGGGACCTGGGTCACTCATACAATTCAAATACCAGTTTGTGGTTGCTTAGAATGAGTCCTAGTTGTAAGGAAGGAGTAAGTCTCCTGGGTTACCATTCATACTGACACCCAGTCTGACAACAATTGGCCATCAGCTCAATTACAAGAGATTAGGAATTTATGTTAGGATAGAATTAATGCTCTGTAGGCAATTTTGATCACCTTAGGAGTTCCCTTCACACTGTCTCTCTCCATATGATATCTCCTTGGTTACTAGTCTTATCATCTGTGCAGTCTTGCCACACTTGCCATCAACTAATCTGAAAGGGTTGGAGATCTCTCAGGCTTGAAAAAATAACTTGTAGACAGTTTTAATAATCTTCAGAGACCCCATTAGCCATTGTTTCCTCTGGTAGAACTAGGCCAGTAAGCAAGTTTAATCTCCTTTGGAAGAGTCTCCAAGTAGTAAAGAAGTTGATCAAGGCTTTAGCCACTCCAGTTCATGTACTCTTTCCTAAGCTGAATGATATTACTTAGAATTAACAGGATTAAAATACAATACCAGATGCAAAGACCCATGGATTAAGTATTTTATTTCAGTTTTTTCCCCTTCATTCTTTCCTCGTCTTTCTGCCTACGGGTGACTTTACACTCCCAATTCTGTCTTGCATTCCTTCATTCTTTCCTCTTCCTTCTGCCTGTGGGTGACTTTACACTGAGTGACAAGCCAAGTGGTTTCCTGTACACCAGGAAACCATAAGCCGGTGAAGGTTCATATCCAAGGGATGATTGGGGTTTATTGCTCACGTAATGCTTCTCAGGGATGAGTGAGGTTGGTCTCTCTCATCTTAAATGTCAGGACCAACTGCCTAGCCCCGGGCTCCTACACGCCTCATGGGGCAACGTAGGATTGGATGATGGATGGATGGATGGATTTCAGTTTTAACCACACACTTGAAAGATGAACTGATTTTATTCATGCTTCCTTCAGATGATATTCAGCATGGGAAAGACTTTGAACTGGAGGGGTTATATCGTATCATTTATGAAGGTTCCAACATGCTTGCATGCATTGGCTTTGGTCACCTAATGGCGACTTTCCATGCTGCTCGATTGCAGTAGCTCAGTAGTAGCGCTTGCTCTTCACAACCATAAAGTTGACAGTTCGAGCCCCCACCAGGGTAGCGTATACGAGGTCTCTCCTTGCCCTTCAGAGCTATGTGGTCCATTGATCCTAGCTGGTTGGGATTAGTCCTCTGGCAACCTCTGTGATCAGCCTCCTATCCCTGATGTCACACTCTATGACCTTATTTCAAGCCATTTTCAGTGTCCAGTTGCCATCCTCCATCCTTTCAACATGCCCCATCATTCAATCTACCCCTTCTTATTACAGCACCAATACAATACTCTTCAGTCATGTTCTTCCTCCATTAATCCCTTTAATACAGTACTATATGTCTGTCTCAAGTTAGATATGATGGTCTGGTGGTAGAAATAGATAGTAAAATGAGAATATAACTACATCTTTTGGATTACAGGGCACAAACTGCTCCAATGATTAGCCTTTATTCTTGCTAATTTAAGACTGTTATTCAGCTTGGGTAAGACTTTTCAAACTGGAAGGGTCACATTACAACCTTCAGGAACCTGTTCAGTAGGAAAGTAATTAAAGGTTGATAGCTTTTGGACTGAAGGGGTTAGGGACAGGCTTCATTAAGCCATTCTTGTTACCTTTAAACTATGTTAATCAGCATAGGAGAGACTTTTCAAATTTAGAGTCCCATATGACATTCTTTAACATGTGTAGGAGAGACACTGGATAAAGCCTGATTGGAGATATATTGAACTGGAAGGACTGCATACCTTACATCCTTCATTAACCATTGCTGCTACCTTTAAATAAGAATTATCATACTGAAGGTAATTACTAGCAGCCTTCATTAACATATTACTGTACTGTAATTAGGAGAGAGGTTTCATAAGTTGATTGGAAGTCAGGAGACAGCAGGAATATACCATTACTGTTGAGGGGGATGAATTTGTGTGTAGGCTATGATATAGGAAGCATATCTCAGAATATGGATGTACAAGGTTATATCATATCTTGTATAGTACTTACACTTTCAGATTTGATAGCTTTTCCTTTTGTAATCTTTACTGAATGATGCAATCAGTTCATGATTACACATTATATAATCTCGGACTTCATCTGTGTCATTGTAGTTGGCTCACCTTGACAAATTTTAGTCCTTCTGCTGCTTAGTTCCTGTGTCTAAGTGGCAGAATAAGACAGTATTATGGTTTTGCATCCTCCCCATAGATCTTCATTGTGATTTGCATGATAATCTAGTCTTTATCTCTAGAAACAGCTCAGCATTCAAGGTGGAGAGATGCCAGGTTTTTGTCAGTTTAGGGTGGACATGTAGTCAATATGGTTTGTCTTTATTGTTTTATGTATTCATTATTATTATTATTATTATTTACTGTGGATCAAATTTAACGATTCATCTCTTCCGTTTATAAATCGGTGCAACAGATGGGCTTTCATTCTCTGCGTTCGCACGGAAGGTATGATCAATGAGTACTGTACTGTCTTCCTGTGCAGTGTATATTTTGTCATTTGTACTCTCATTATAAGTTTCATTAAAGAATTTGTATCATATGTTTAGTTTCTGTGTCACTCAGTGTGTTAAGTTTATGTAATATATGGTTAATCGTTTAAGACCTGCCGTTCGATAGCAAAGTTGCAGTTTTTACTTTCTCCCTTTATATAAGTAGCAACTGCTCTATATTCTTTCCATAGCACTTGTTCATGATTAGCATTAAACTGCAGGCTTAGGTATTCCAAGTAGCTCAGGAAATTTCGAGATATCTCCTCCTAAAGCGACATTAATAGGTACATGAAAATTTTGTTTAGGCTATGCATGTTGTCCAATTTCCCATTTTTTGTAACATGTAAAATAAAATACAGTAGAAGTTTTAGCCGCTATCCTTGTGGGGCCGCGGTAGCATGGTCAGCATGGTGCTGGCTTGCTAATCAGGAAGACCCGGGTTCAAGTCCCGGTGTGATAGAGGTTTCTTTAAAATGTGGCTGAGGGAAGTTTGCGTAGCAGGCTTTCCTTAAAACCACAAGGCCCCATACTTACAGTTCAGCTCACACACACCAAGACACACTTAAACACACTACATACACACACACACACTACTACATACATACACACATCAAGACACATACACACACAAGACACGTACACAGCCACCTTCACACAGTAGACACACCACACACACACACACAAGACACGTACACAGCCACCTTCACACAGTAGACACACCACACACACACACAAGACACGTACACAGCCACCTTCACACAGTAGACATACCACACACACATACACACACAGAGGGTGGACAGACACACCACAGGCAGACAGAGATGGGTATATACAAAACACAGGGAGGGAGTGAGAGAGGAGGGGGTTTTATTAAAAAGTCCAATTTTGGTATACCTCCTGTGGTAAAATTGATATAGCCCCCCCTTTAATATTTTTTTGATATTTTCATTTAGTGCCCCCCCCAGGCCCCAGACCCACTCGGCTGAACCAAATTGTCTGGCGTCAGCTGGAACATGATATACCACAGTTATGCCGGTCATGTGGGGGTTAATGGTGACAGTGTAGTAACTGTCAGGCTCCTATGACTCACTCAGCCTAACAAAATCGTCTGTCAGCTGGAATGGAATACTAGAGTTGTCCCAAGCACCAGAGGATTAAGATTAACCCCCTGAGTGATGCTCGGGACAAGCAAAACTCAGGGGGTTAAGATTCTTAACCCTCTGGTGCTTGGGACAACTCTAGTACCCCATTTCAGCTGACTCAGACGATTTTATTCAACTGAGTGAGTCATAGGAGCCTGACAGTGTCAATACCGTCACCATTAACCCCCTCACGACCGACATAACTCTAGCATCATGTTCCAGCTGACGCCAGACAATTTGGTTCAGCCGAGACAGGATCCTAGGATCCTGAGAGACACTATAACAGCGGTTCCCAACCTGGGAGCCATGGCCCCCAAGGGGGCCATGGGACATTGACTGGGGGGCCATGGGCCTTATTGGTAATATAAGATATTAAAAGTTATTTGGTCTGGGTAAAACCTGACAGAAATCAAGTATGAAATATACCTTACTGTTCTAGTTTAGCCTTAAGTATATTGGGGTAATTACCGTTTTCTGCACAATATCAAATATTAAAAATATATAAATATACGATCTGAGTTATATAGGGGCCATGGAGCTTCTCATAATTTTCTCGGGGGGCCACAGGACCAAAAAGGTTGGGAACCACTGCACTATAACATCACAAACAAAATACAAAATGCCTTCCCTCCATCCTGAACGTACTATAATTCATTTACATTAAGTAAGCTCGTATTTTCGTATTTTTGCAGCTTATTTCATGTATCTTAGTTAAAAGAAAAAAATACTACGAGCCGGTGAATAAAACCAACACGTGTAGACGAAGACTCTAATTACCAAACAGTTTCGGTGGACACTACCACCATCTTCAGTGGTCAAGATAGTGAGAGGGAGTGACATACCGACACTACAAGGGTTCCTTTTTATGCCTGTGTGTGTGTGGAAGGGTGGGGTAAAGGTGAGGTGGGGTGGGGTAGATTGTAAGCGGGGATTAACCCAAGGGGGATTTTGGGGGGGACATTACCGGACAGGTCAGGTGTAATTCCTATCTGACCTTACGTGTGTCGTAGCAGGAAGGTAGCAGGAAGGGACATGTCTCTTCCTGCTACGACACAGGTAAGGTCAGACAGGAATTACACCTGACCTGTCCGGTAATGTCCCCCCCAAAATCCCCCTTGGGTTAATCCCCGCTTACAATCTACCCCACCCCACCTCACCTTTACCCCACCCTTTCACACACACACAGGCATAAAAAGGAACCCTTGTATAATCAGTACGTCACTCCCTCTCACTATCTTGACCACTGAAGATGGTGGCAGTGTCCACCGAAACTGTTTGGTAATTATATTCTTCGTCTACAAGTGTGGGTTTTATTCACCGTCTTTGATTATCACGCAAGAGTGATTCATCCAGCCAATACTACGAGCTCTGTATCTTTTCATAGCCCTTCTTCGTGACTAGCATCGTATTCTAGTTATCTATAGTTACAACTGAGCATTCAAGTTGGAGGGATCACAACTTTAAACAATTACAGTAAACAAACAAACAAAAAGCAAGTGTCGTCCTCTTGACCTCTCGTCTTCGCAAGAATGCAGCGGTGGCGCCATCTTGTGCGTGGAATGCGTGAAGTGCAGGCTCTTGAGTGGAAGGAGCACGGAGCCACGGGAGACTTAATAACATTCGCTAGTCAGCCAGTCTAGAAGCCTGGGACATTTGCCTGAAATAATAATAATAATAATAGAAATAACAACAAAACCAGTCTTATACATAATTCAATATCTTAGTCACTCGATCTGCCCATTCCGTCCCTTCAGTAAGAGGACGTATTTCTGTAAGCTATTTTTTCTAACATGGGAGGTTCGATACGTTTGATTAAGCCTATCCATAAGACTCCTAAAGCTGAGTAAATGCCTCTGAAAGTTGCAAAATATAAAATATAAAACGTCTATATGATATAAAAACCTTTGTTCACCTCCGGGACTCGATTTGTGGCGCCTAGACCAAGCTCTGACGTCATGTTTACACTGCTACCTTTAGACGATTTCCTGGAGCTTAAAGAAACCCTCTCGGGATGATGGGACAGACACAATAACCCCTTCAGACAGAGAATGACTTAGTTACTTTGTTCTAGGTAACCGGACGATTTTATTCAGCTTAGGAGATCCCCTCGTAGTAAAGGGGTTGATGGTGACTGTATCTAACCCCTCCAGTACGAAATTTCTCTCCAGAGTTGAAGAAAATCGTCTGGAGGAAGAAAGATGAAAATCGAAAAAAGTGTTAATGTGGCGCGGTGTTGCTCCCGTAGTAGGGAAAAGCTACACGTACGATAGCAGGGGCTCTTTTCCCTGGTACGTACTCTGGCCGTAGCCGGGAGCTGATCTTTCCTACCAGAAGCAACTGAAGGGCGTACAAGGCCGCTCCTTCCCCGCCACATATAGAGACTGTCGGCGCGGTGTTGCTCCTGTAGGGGAGAACAGCAGGAGAGGGATGCACTGGGGCAACTCTCTCTCTGGGGTGTACTAAGGCCGGAGCCTTGGGTCGCCTTACCCTCGTACACTTTATTAGGCCGTAGTCTTGGGCCTCCTGCCCTAGAGGGTGTAACAATTGCCGTCAATACGGTGTTACCTGGGACTGAAGCTAGTTCAGTCCCACCCCTTTTCTGACGATGGTTGTCCCGCCCGCAAGGTAGTTGCCTTTCCCTGGTCACCTGGTGTTGGGGCGGTTGCGGGGGACAGGGGCTCAGGACTGTAACGTCCTGGTGACCCTCTTGATCGGGGTCACTAACCCCAATGTTGTATCCTCCTGGGGTGGTGGTGCGTTGGCAGCCCGGTGGTGGGGTGGGGTGGGGGGTGGTGAGGTGGGAGGTCCGGCGGCGAGCACGGCGGGCATTTTACCACCCTCCGCTTTGTAAAAGTCACGACCCCGCGACTGGAGGTGGTAGGTGGTGGAGGTGGATGTCTGGTGGGCCGGGGTGAGGTGTTGGAGGAGGCTGACCCAGTGGGTGGTGAAGGTGTTAGGCTCCTGATGGGGGTTGAGAGTGAGCCGGAGGGAGGATGGGTGGTCAGTCCGGCGTAGGAGGCGGAGAAGGTGGGGGGTCCCTCGGATTCTGACAGGTGGGCGGTCGTGGTGGCGCTATAGCACCCTCTCAATTTTCGTCTCTGGTTGTGGTGGTACGGTGGTGGTGGTTGTTTCCGCGGCGGTGAAGGTGGGAGTTGGTGATGGGTGGTGTGGTGCAGTGTTGGTGGTGGGCGTAGCGGGCGCTGATTGAGAGTGGTGGGTTGGAGGAGGTGGGGTAGCCGGAGGAGATGCAGGCGGAGGTAAGGTTGGTGAAGGATCAGAATCGGAGGAAGGTGGTGGTGGGTCAGGTAAGGGTGAAGTGGGGGAAGGGGTTTGTGGGTATGGTGAGGTTGAGGGTGGGGTGCGGGAGGTGAGCGAGGAAAGAGAGGCAGGTGAGAGTGAGGAGGAGGATGGTGTGATAGGGAAGGCGAATGAGTTGGCTGTGTTGGCGGGAAAAATGAGTGGCGGGGAAGTGATGGTGGCGGGTGGTGTGAGGTGGTAGGTGGGAGGGAGTAGACAGGAGGCGGTTTTGGGAAGTAGGTTAGGGGAAGATGAGGTAAGGGTTCTAGGAGGTCTGTGAAGGGGGAGGCAGGCTTTGTGTTGGGGAGGAATAGGAAGGGGGGAGGCGGTAGTAGTGGAGAAAGTGGTGTGTGAGGTGGGAAGGTTAGGAATAGGGGTAGGAATAGGGGAGGGCAAAATAGAAGAGATAGTGAGAGGAAAGGAAAAGGAAAGATGACGTTTCCCCCTGTCGTGGACTGGGGGAGATGTGAGGTGGCCCTCGTCATTACGGTGGGATGCGGGGGCGCCTTCTGTGCCTTCCTCGTCTTGCATTCCTGCTTTGAGGCTTACGGCAATCCGCGTATGGTGGGGAGGCTTGTAAGCGCTCTTGTGTTGTTTTGCTGCGGCGGGCAACTTTTAGCTGTTCACGAATGTCGTGGATTGGGCACTCAGGGCAGCAAGGAGAAAATTCCCACGGATTTACAGGGATGAGATCCGTGGGGAATTGCTTGATGTTGCCGATGCGTTTGGGGGAGGAGTGGACGGCTAGAAGGCGCCTTATTAGGTTGATTTCTTTATCCAGGTCTCCCGTCGGTTCATGTATTATGAAGTGGTTTTTAATGAAACCGGGGAGGGTCCTGAGGAGTTTGTGGAATATGAGTTGTTCCCGGGTTTTTGCGTCTGTGCCCGGGTACGCAGCGGTGACGAGCCGCCTAGCCTGGATGAAGGTGTCATCGAGGCTTCCGTCGTATGTGAGGGCGTCTAGTTGCGATAAGGCTACAACTGTGCCCAGAGATGGCGTCGCTGCCTGTTTCACAATTTGTTTGAATTGATCCCATTTTAGTCTCGGGACGATTTTCGGAGTGACAGTGGCGATTATTTTACCCAGGTTAGGTAATGTGACTGCAATCTTTTCTTTGTCTGAGTCGAACCCTATGTCTAAGAGGGGTTTAACCATATCCAAGTACTCATCAATGTTACATTGGTCCGGGTTGAATTTCGGCAATTGAATGTGATGTTTGGCTGCCATTGTACAAGTTTCCTTTTATCGTTCCTCCGTGCTTTTACTCGGATCCAGAACCACCGCTTGCCACCAGTGTTATGCTGGTGTTTTTAAGGCGACTTCTCGTCCTAAAAACACTAGCGACTGAAGCGGGGTCCTCTTTCTAGACCGGAAGTAAAGCACCAACAAAGGAACAGGACATAAAAACCAGGCAGTACACCTTAACACATCTATAACCTTAATTCTAACCGTTACAATACAACACAGAGTGATATTTGAGATACAGGGGAACAGAGACACAGAGTTAACATTCAGCACCACAAAATATAGTTACACTCAGTACACACTACAATGCTCATACAGGGATATCTTGAATTATATATGGTATTGTCTATGTGTCACTTTTAGGCAGGATACACACTGAACTGATCACAAAGGGGATAAACAAGATTGGGAGTCTGTAGGGGAAATATTACTATAAATAAGACAGGGTGCAGATAGCGACACTTGACACAGTCACCTGGTCACGGCGACACTCACACTCAGGCGACTTTGATGAATGGTCGTGGAGAAGGAAGACGTGTTTCTGAGCTCTCCTCTAGCTGCAGGGTTGCCTCACCGGCGTTAGCTTTTTCCTTTTACTCGCCACTAGAGCGTTTTTCAATAAAGTTAGGTTAGCTAGACCTCATTTTCCTCCCTGGCCTTAGTAGATATAGTAGGTGTCTATATCTAATTACTGAGATTGCCTTTGCTTACTCACCTCTGGAGTGTACCCCCCACTGATCGCTCTGGGGTGAGTGACACACAGGGGCGTCCTCCCGAGAGTGGTTTGAGAGGGTAATCTCAGACTAGGTGTGTTTTCCCCGGGCAATTTCTCCCTTGGTTGTTTTTCTCTTTCTTCCCACTTCCCCCGTGAGGGGGAAGTGGTAACTATGGCGGACGCCACTACTGCCTCCCCCCCCCTTCAGGGGGGGAGGTAGTCCTGACCGACCCCCGCGACTGCTGCACGGACGGACTGCCCCCAGACTGAACGGCCCCAGACACGTACCCGTCTTGACATTAACATACACAACGCCGAGTTTGTCATGATTCATACGGTTAGTTCCACTCCCCTGTCCAGCCTCAATCCCTTCATCATCAAGAAGGTGATTGATGGGTGTGCAGGAGAGGTGGAACAAGTGAAAAAACTTGCGAGTGGAGACCTTCTCGTAAAAACCAAGAATTCAGCTCAGGTCAAGGATTTGCTTAAACTGAGGAAGTTCCACTGTCACGATGTCCAAAAAACGATCCCGCACGCCATGAATTCCTGCAAGGGTGTTATCACCTGCAGGGATCTTGTGCTTATGGAGGAGGAAGAAATCGTACAGGAACTTGCTTAACAAGATGTAATAGAGGCCAGATTCATCACAAGATTTTCGGAAGGCATAAGGACGAAGACCGCAACAGTTTTTTTGACTTTTGGAAAGGTATCTCTCCCAACCAATGTGAAAGTTGGATATGAAATAGTAAATGTCAGACCATACATCCCGAACCCCCTTCGTTGTGCAAAGTGTCAACTCTATGGACACCACGAAAAGGCTTGTCGGGCTTCCAACATCGTGTGTGGCAATTAAGTGCGCGACTGTAGGTCACTCTGCTGATAACTGTACATCCGAGACTGAGTGCTGCTTTCACTGCAAGGATGCTCACTTCACTTCCTCAAGGGCTTGTCCCAAGTGGAAGGAGGAGAAAGAGGTCTGCACAGTGAAGGCAACTGAGGGCATTTCCTTTTACGATGCAAGGAAGAAGGTGAAGGAGTTGGATGCAACTCCCAAGCCTAATATCTCCTATGCATCGGCGGTTGTGTCCCGTCCCGTGATGTGCACCGTTGAGACACAGACTGACCTTACATTCGCTCCTCATGCCCCACGCCCTACCTCTCGGTCTAAGCCTCCTGTACGTTCCAACTCTCTGACAGACATCCCTGTTGCCACTTCATACTCTCAGGCTGCCCCTGCTCCTTCGTAGTCAGTGCGGCCAAAACAGAAGCCTGACAAGTCAGATAAAATTAACTTGACCACCCTCACCAAACAGTCACGTCCTCATGTCCTTCCTGCTCCTAGTCCAGCGAGCGAGAGAATGAATAGCTCTTCCCCGATGGATTCTGGGAGCCTTGTTATTGACGAGAATATGGAGATCTCCACGAGCAAGCACCGGGAAAGGTCCCCCGGTAGCCACTCGCCTGGTGGCGGGCGGCATAAAAACACTAAGAGCACTGGCCACCCTCGTAAATCTTAAACCGTCGCTTTCACTGTATTACAGTGGAATTGTAGAGGTGTCGGGAATAAGTTACACAATATAGCAATCTTGCTGTCAATACACAGGCCAGACGTTATTTGTTTACAAGAGACGCGCCTGGAGGATCACCCTGATCCTCCACAGTTAAAACACTACCACTCGTATAGAAGATATGAAGGTCACGGAATCGCCATATACACCCACAAATCACACCCACAAACGGAAGTGATTCTAAATTCTACTCTGGAAGCAGTCGCGTGCAGAGTAAAATTTAATAACACTTATCTATCTATTTGCTCTCTGTACTGTACTCCACATGGCCCCATTGATAGTGATGCTTTAAATTCACTAGTTGAACATCTACCTGGGAATAAGTTAGCGTTGGGAGACTTTAACGCCCATCACTATCAATGGGGTAGCTTGAGGAGTCAGACAGGATTGTCTTGTGTTCAGCTGGGACAGACGGCCAGAACAGCCACGACCATGGGCTTCGCGGTACTGGTGAGTAGAAGCAGTGAAGAACAGTCTTGCGGGAAAGTAACGCAAGGTATGTAAGTGCCGTTAGAGTGAAGTACCGGCAGTCTCTACTCGGAAAAACCAGCAATATTATTTGACGCGTATGCTCCAGGTCGTGGCGAATATTAATTAAGTAGTAGAGTTAACTTAGAGTAAGAACTATAACGTTTAAGTGAACCTCTGTCACTCATGGATGGACGTCTAGTCTTTAATAAGTAGACTGAAGCCTTATATGGCTATCAAGTCAAGTACTTACTTGCTGTCAAGTCGTAAATAAGTGATTGAAATTTCCCTTGCGTCGAGATGAGACTCGGGATAATAAGTTAATGTTATAACTGTGTAATTTGTTCTGAAGTAGTGTAAATACTTTGTAGCAGATTGTTAAAAATTAAAGTAAAAATTGTTTCTGTGTTTTGTAACCTTAGTGTGGAACTGTTAATTTTTGGGAAGCCAAGGAGGGAGTCTGGGGCAGAAAGGGGTATTTAATATCTTGTTGCCCTAACCTACGAGGTTACAGGTCCCTTCTGGGCTTGTCTCCACACTCTCCGCTGCTACTGTCACACGCTATCAATACTCATTAGTGGCGGCCATTCACCGTACTTGGCGAGACTGAGTACGAAACATACCTCGGGTAAGTAGAGAGTGGAGGACACGACAATGGTGACAGCTTAATGGGATATTTAAGGCTTAATTAAACTTTTGAGTTAAGCGGTCCCACACCTAGGTTCTTACACTCGTGTATGGAATTCAGTAGCGACTCTAGTTCTTACAGTGGTTCAGACGAAATTTCCTTTGCTCATTACTTTGATTCAGACACAGACTCAGACGAAGTACTGTTCGAAATGGCTGATGCTGCAGCTGCAGCAGGGATCGCTACCCTGTCCGACCAACTATCGCAGGCTATTGCCGATAATGCTAAGGATGCTGTCTACCGCGTTAAAGGGTTAAAGAGCTTTGCTGCAAGTAGAACTGCCACATTACCTGAATATCCTGGTGTCATCTTAGAAACAGACCTTAGCAAATGACTTCAGGACATAGAGAGTAAGACTACGGGACCTAGGTGGACTATTGCCGGTTGCTTTGATGTGGTCCGGGAGTACACTCTAGGTGGGGTACATGACAGCATTGAGGACCTTATTATCAGGGCCAATGATGATTGGGACCGGTTTAAATCTATTCTCACAACGCTGCTGTCCCCAGAACAAACTCTCCAACCTACATTTCATGCGTTAAAACATGCGCGTCGTAATCCTGGCGAACGGTTGGTTGAATACTGGCTGCAATTGACTAGTATAGCTAAACGCATTGGAACTCTGCAGCCTCGGTACTATGACTGTTCCTTGTACCATGCTTTGGACAACTTTCTCGACGTATTCCCTGCCCAGTATGGAGCAACACTTGACCAGCAAGAGTTTACAGGCCCTGTCGATGCCCTTGATAAAGTTGTGAGTAAAGCCATTGAGTGGGCACAACGAAGTCACTCGTCGTTGGCAGATGTAAATGTAGCAAAAGAAAAGAGAAGGGATGTAGTTGCACATGTAAGTGTAGAGTCAAAAGAGGCCAAGGTTCCAAAAGAAAAAACAGGCACTGGAAAATCCACGGGGGATGCCCCAACCAACTGTAATAGGTGCGGTGAGGCGGGCCATCGAGCACGTACCTGTCGCGCGCCTAACCCACTCTCGAGAGGCCAGTACCATACGTTAACACCAGAAGAACGAAAGAAGTTCCGTTGCTTCCGTTGTGGCAGACAAGGGCACTTGGCGAAACACTGTTTTGCTAAAGTAGAAAACCCAGGTCAAAGACCATGGTGTGATCACTGTAAAAATAGAACTTATTGTCCTGACCAATGTTCGGCACGTCTTAAGGGAAAAAAAAAAAAAATCGACTAAAAATCATGATCTTGGGGAACGGGACGGATCTGGTGATGATTATGGGGGCGTGTGGTGAAATGAGGGATTGCCCCATGCTCTTGGATACCGGAGCATGTCGATCGCTCATTAATCAAGGAATCTATGAAAATTTGGGTGAGACCAAGCCTGAGCTCAGACCGTATCAAGGACGAAGGTTAGTATCCGCAAGTGGTAATGAGCTTGAGGTGGTAGGAGTGGTTAGCCTGCCAATAGGGTTGGCTGGTCACACCTACGAGAGTGAATTAGTAGTGGTGAGGAACTTACCGTGTACTGTTTCAGTGATTCTAGGTTCCGATTTTATTTTCGCTCGGAATATATGTATTACACCAGATCCGTTGTGCATAGAGATCGATGGGGAGAAGGTAGAATTACAGTCGGGAGAGGAGAATCTTCGCATAGATGGTGCTTCCTCCTTGCATGTAGTTGAAACCGGCTTATCAGATGACCAGGAGTATATCTCTGGGCGTTGTATGACGAGTGAGACAGTCGTGATTGATCCGTTCACAAGTGGAATGATCTCGTTAGAGACTGAAATTTCAGGATGGTCCTTTGGGTTATTCTCACCTAATCCTGGTAGTACTTTCGCTGCTATGCTGTGGCCAGGGATTGTACAGATGGTCCCGGGCGAGGCGGGAGGAAAGTCCAGGGTTTATGTTGCCTACACTAACGCCACCCCTGACCGGGTCAGTATATCTGGCAGGTACAGGGTGGGGACAATAGAACCGTTTGAGGAGATAATGTGGGACGAGAATCAGGAGGATGAGCAAGGGCAAATAACTGGTGTGACACAGGGAGAAGGGAGATTAACTAAGCTCTTTCTAAAAGTAGATGAGTTATGTCCACCGGAGACTAAGGAGAATGATGCTCTCAAACGTCTAGTGCGAAAGCATCCTCAAGTGTTTGCCTTGCCTGATGAACCACTGAATATTACACCTTATTTCCTCCATCACATCTGTGCAACAGGACCGGTTGTAAACCGTCGTCCTTATAAGGTACCGGTTAAGTATCACGATACTCTTAGGCAACAGCTAAATGAACTAAGGGAGCAAAATATAATACGTCCTTCTAGATCACCATATTGTTCACTCTTGGTCCCGGTGGCCAAGAAGGATGGTGGACTAAGAATTTGTCTCGATTTTCGCCATTTGAATAAGCAGATTACATCAGACCCCTTCCCATTGCCAAACATTGCACAAATTCTTTCCCAGTTAGGAGAAAATACTGTATTCAGTAGCTTGGATTTGAGGCAAGGATACCATCAGATCCCTCTGGATGAGGCGTCACGACCGCTGACCGCATTTTCCTCACCAGACGGTCACTGGGAATATAATAGTCTACCGTTTGGCTTAAAAGATGCCCCTGCTGCGTTCCAAAGGATCGTTAACGAAGTCCTGATAGGACTGACAGGGCGTATCAGTCATACTTACCTGGATGACATAATTGTCTATGGTGAGGATTTTGATTCACATGTACAGAACCTAGATGAGGTCCTTGCCAGACTTAAGGAAGTTCAACTTACTCTTAAGTTAGAGAAGTGCAGTTTTTTCAAAGATGAAGTGTCTTACCTCGGACACACAATTTCTGCGGAAGGCTTGCGGCTCCAACCGGATAAAGTCCGAGCCATAAGGGAAATTGCTGTTCCTAAGACACTGAAGGAACTCCAATCTTTCTTAGGGTTAGTTAATTATTACCGTAGATTCGTAAGTGACTATGCTAAGATTGCTCTGCCTCTCACAAAATTGACTCGTGGAAAGAAGGAAGTGAAAAACAGTAAACAAAAAATCGAGTGGAACGATGAGGCTGATCAAGCTTTTAGAAGTCTGAAAAGTAAGCTTACTGACGACATCGTACTCAAGTTTCCCTCCTTTGATAAACCATTCTATCTGACAACTGACGCGAGTGGTACTGCGATAGGTGGGGTATTACAACAGGAAGATGAGGATGGACACCTTAGACCGTTGACATATTTTAGTAGAGCATTAAATAAAGCTGAGCTTAATTATGCCACTATCGAGCAAGAAGCCTTAAGTATTGTGTACGGATTGCGGATAAATCGGCCTCTTGTCTTGGGATACGAAGTGATTGTGCAGACGGATCACCGACCCCTCACGTGGCTCTTTAATGTGAAGGAGCCTTCTGACAGAATAGCTAGATGGCAGATACAGGTTGCCGAATACGACTTAGGGGTATCCTACCTGCCAGGACACCAGAATCGAGTGGCTGACGCCTTGTCACGTCTTCGCAGAGAGCAAGACGAAGATATAGAACTTATAGCTGTTACGAGGGGCGTGACCGATACAGACACTGTTAGCTGGAATCTTGACGAACTGCGGAAGCAACAAGATGCGCATCCGGTTTGGGGATCATTGAAGCGGTATCTTCGCGGAGAAGTCCCTCAGGCCCCCAAACTGGCTGCCTCGGTTGAACAGTTCTCTCTCCGCCAGGATGGCCTGTTGTATAGGACCGAGCCTCGTGCGTACGAGGACAATGATGTATTACAGGTGGTTGTACCTGAACAAAGTGTGCCAGCAGCCCTACACTTAGCCCATCATTTGATACTGTCAGGACATGGTGGGGCCAAGGTAACTATTGCGCGCGCCAAAAGATTTGCATATTGGCCAACTATGGTCAAGGATATCACAAACTTGTGTCGGCACTGCTCACAGTGCATTACCTCTAAGAGGTCTTTGAAAACAAAGACGGCGGAAGAGGTAGCTCGTGTGTTTGTAGAGCGAGTTGTTTGCGTTCACGGAACTCCTCAACAATTGGTCACGGACCAAGGAACAGAGTTCGTGAATGCTACCTTGCGCGGCATTGCGGAAATATTGAAATTGAAGCACGTCACTACGACTCCGTATCACCCTTCTGCGAATGGATTAGTAGAAAGAGTGAACGGAACTGTCATTAAGATCTTACGTACGATGATCGACAGTAATGCAAACCATTGGCACCGAATGATACATTTGGAATGCATGGCTTATAATTCAGGGTATAATAGGTCGATCAGGGACTCGCCCTATTTCCTGTTGTAACTGAGAGACCCACAAGTACCCTATGAAACGCTATGAGACTCAACCTCATTACAATGTAGATGATGCGAAACATATGCTAGCAGCCATGGCCACTAAAGTATTTCAAAGATGTCAATTGTACTTGGACCGGGCTAGTACCGAGAATGAGAATTACAGGGCTAAAAAGGCTGTAGTAAAACCGATCAAGGCAGGAGACAGAGTGTACGTACGCACGATTCCTAAACGGGGAGTTGCTAAGAAGTTACAGCCTCTCTATGCAGGACCATACAGAGTCACGGAGCGTGTTAGTGATGTTGTAATTAAAGTACGACGTGTGAAGGATGGAGCTGTCTCCACCCTTCATGTTGATCGTGTGCGAGTAATCCCCGAATCTTGCCTCACCACTAAGGATAATAAGAATGTACGTAGGGCATACCCAGTATATGAAACAGATGATGATGATGATGATGGTGATGGCGAGGACGGCTCAGATGATTTTACAGCCATTCCGGTATCTAGCCGCGGTACGACACAATCGTCCAACACGCCAGTAAATCAAAGCTCTATGGGTGCTACCAACCCAGTTCAGCAGAGTGGGAATGAAAGTGATAATGAAAGTAGAAGCGAAAATGAGAGCGAGGATGGAGGCGAGATAGAAAACGGAGCGAGCAGTCAGGAGGCGAGTGGAGAAGGGGAGTCCCCAAGTAAAGTGGTCGGCCCGGCGCCAGATCGTTTCTCCCCGGCTAGCAGCCTCAGCTCTGCGTCGGCCCCTAGATACAGCCTAAGATCACGCACAACAGTAGACGATTTACCTCTAGTTATGGATAGGCCAATAGAACACACTGACAGGAAGACAAGTAAAGAATAAGTTACTAGTCATGCTATTTTATTTTTGTTCCAGATTATGCTGCTTGCAGTCGTAGTATCAGGAAAGACTATAGGCACATTGACCCCCACGTTGAGAAACCTGCTCCAATAGGCCTCATCTCTTCTCCAGTCTCCAAACTTATATCAACTGGAAATCATTATGTTGTCCCTGTCTTGTTAATACAGGATGAGTTATACCGACCACTTACTGAGGCACAGGATCTGGTTGACTCTGTCCAGTGGAATATAGATCACATGGACAACTCATCCACCCTTGTGTCGTCATTAAGAGAGACTTTGAAATCATTTCAACATGAGTTTAGAATTAGATTTGATGACTTAAAGAACTCTGTTAATTATTTGTTGTCGGATAAACCACTGTCAGGTAGTAGAACTAGAGGCGCAATTGATCTTGTTGGCAATATTGCTAATGCTTTATTTGGGACTGCTACCCAGAATCAGGTGGACGAAATTCACACTAGATTGGGTCAAATTGAACAGATGTCCGAGAATGAGCGTCGAGTGTTAAATGTTCACTCCCAAATACTAAATACGACCATAAGAGACATGTCACATATGCATGCTGCAATTACTAAATTGCAGCGGGCAGCTAATATTTCACATGCTGTAATTCGGCTCTTCTCCATAAAAACTCTAGCGTTAGAAGGCGAAGCTCGCATATTTGAGGCTTTTCTTAATCTCCAGTTAGCTTTGTCGGATATCATTGCCGATCATGTGAGGATTAAGTTAGGCCTACAGAATATGATGCAAGCTCGTCTGAGTGTGGACATCGTGCCAAATACCTTATTGCTGGAACTTTTAAATAATATTTCTTTAATGAGACCAGGACTGCTTTTCCCTGCTCGACCCGAATACCTTGCGTTATATAGGGATCTCGTTAAGGTAGTGCCTCGCAAGACTCCCTCTTCAGTGTGCTTCTACTTACTATGGTCCGGTTCAGGGTGACCCGGCAGATACTTTTGATGTCTTCCGGATCACTTCCTTGCCTTATAAAGTCCCTGACAGAGATGTCTATGTACAGACTGTCCCCTCTGCCAAATTCATTGCACTGAGTGAAAATCGCTTACATTATATGCTTATGGACGATTTCACTCAGTGCCGCACTCATCAGCAGTTGCTGGTGTGCGAGCCGCAGAGTCCAGTGCTGAGGTCAAGTACTAGCACATGTGAGAGTGCTACATTCCTCAACAAGGACTTTGCGCCTCAGCTTTGTAGGAAAAGAGTCATTAAAAACTTTGTTCCTGTATTTGTTAAGAATAACGATAAGTGGTGCTTTTCTACGAATAAGCCTATGCAATTTACTCTTAACTGTGCTGTTAATGAGATAAGTAAGACAATACAGATTGTTAAAGGTATAGGACATTTGGTCCTGGGTGACGGTTGCAGTGCTCATAGTGAAACACTCACACTTCCAGCTTATGCCACCCTCACCAAGGATACTAAACTGTCTCTACGTGTGAATCTGTATGGCTTTGTGAAAGGTAAAGGGACAAAAGACGCCGTCATTAAGTGCCTTTCTAGCGATACTGACTACTGCAGGGTATTCATTGACCTCAAGGGTGATTTCGATAAGGCCAATGGAGAAGTAATTTTATATGAATTAGCTAGCTTGGGGGTAAAGGGAAGATTGCTGCACTGGGTGGGGGATTATCTCTTTGGGCGGCGGGCCCAGGTGTGGACCCCAAGGGACACTCTCCCGGGAAAAGCATCTAGAGCTTGGTACGCCACATGGAGGAGTCCTAAGCCCATTACTTTTCAATCTTTTAATGAACAAAGTGGCGCGTGAAAACCTGGGTTTCGGGGTCAGTGCAGTAATCTATGCCGACGACATCATGATACAGTCCAAAACTCCGCAACAACAGACACATCATCTCCACAATAAACAACACAGCACACAACATCGCACAATCAGGCAGAACAATCACGATACACTGGATCCCCAGCCATGTAAACATACACGGCAACGAACGAGCAGACCGTGCAGCCAAACACGCCCTTACGCACCCACAGATAGATATACACATACCACCGACCATAACACAAACAAAACACGACATAAAAACGATAACACCCACTCTCACAAAACAAGAACATGAATACCATGTCAACCAAGGCTCCACTTCCGCCATCTGGTACGCCAGTGCAACAAAATATAAACAAATACCGCTACCCACACATACACCCAACAGACTTCTCACCTACATACACCGCCTCCGCCTCGGCTACTTATCACGCGATCTAGCAATCAATAACATCAGAAACGCAATCTGCAGCTACTGCAGAACAGACGCCCCCTTCCCCCTGTTACACTACATAATTAAATGCAGAGCAACAGCCACCATCAGAGGTGGCGCCGCTTACCCAGACCCCGATATAACACCCACCTCCCCTCTCGCCACACCTGTTCAAACACTAAGCAACATAGCCACATTCATCATCCATAACGCCACATCCAACACCCCGCATCTTTTAATCAACCTAGTTAAGTCAAAACCCCCTCCGATGTAACTACTAAACGAACATTACCGCACTGGGCTACGAGGTGGCCCAGCCCCCCCCCCACCTTCTCTAACAGAGGGGGGGGGGAAATCAATTACTACTACTACCAGTCTATTCACCTCCCTTCTCCTGCTCACATATATCTCTCTCTTCTCTCTCTCATCTTCTCCCCTACCTCTCCTCGCTAACCATTCACTATATGCTTTCTTCTTTTGTTCCACGGCTCGTTTCACCTCATCATTCCACCATGCTGTCTCTTGCACATCCTTGCATCTCCTCCTCACTCCACAAACCACCTCACACGCTGCGCCTATCTCTTCCGTGAATATCTTACTGTAGGTCTTCCACCCCTTCCATCTTCTCTAGCTCATACCTTCCCAATCTTTCTTCCACTATACTCTTATACTCTGCCATTTTCTCACTATCTTGCAAATTCTCCACTCTTCCCACAGGAGCTGTTTCCTCCTGTCTTCCCCTTCGTCTCCTTAACCATTTTCTTTGCATCTTTATCTTGACCATCACTAAGTGATGGTCCGAGACTCCATTCCCCCACCATCTCCACACTCTTGCATCCAACACTTGTCTTTTCATTCGCTCATCGACACACACATGGTCAATCATTGCCTTTCGTTCAACAAGTTCACCATCCATCCTCCTCATTACTCTCCATGTATACCGGTGGATCATCTTATGCCGAAAGTAGGTGTTGGCTATTGTCAACCCCTTACCAACACAGATGTCCACCAGAGCACTACCATTCCCATCTACTTCAGCTGGCACACCCCACTGACCAACCACTCCATCCATTCGTACATTCTCAACTTTGCCATTCATGTCTCCAATCAAAAGCACTCTCTCGCTCCTCTCAAATTTGTCCATACATGCATCTACTCTCGCCCAAAACTCATCTTTCACTCTTGCCACTCGGTCCTCTGTCGGAGCATACACACATACAATCGCCCACGCTTGTATACCTACTTTCATCCTCACCCATACAATCCTTGCACCCACCGTTCCATACTCTCTTATATTCTCCTTCCACTTCTTGCTTATCATCAGACATACTCCCTCTCTTGCCCTCTCATTTTCACCGATAGATAAGTTTATTAATATTAGCAGTGAGAAATGAAAAATGTGAACGTCGGGGGTAAGGGTGCTTGAGGCAGACCGAAAAAGACCTGGGACGATATCAAATGAGTGTGACTTCAGGGATAAGGGAATGAACAGGGAGGATGCCAGAGATCGAGCAGCGTGGAGAGCCGCCATTAGGTGACCAAGGCTGACGGTTACAAGCACGTTGGATCTTTTATAAACTATCTCTAACTATCTATCTATAGCCCTACGCCCTAACCCCGCAAAGGGTGGCTGCAGACAAAACGCCTCCAAGTCGCTTTGTCACCCACCATTTGCCTATCCTCCCCCCAACTCACCCCCCCCTCCTCCCTCATATACCTCTCAACTCCATCCCTCCACCTCATCCTCGGTCTAGCCCTCCCTTTCCCTCCCTCCACCTCACCTACATACACCCTCTTACTCAGTCTTTCATTCTCCATTCTCTCCACATGTCCAAACCACCTCAGTGTATTTCTCCTAATCTTCTCAACCACATCCACATCCACCCCACAACGTTCCTTCACTTCTTCATTCGTCAACCTGTCCCTCCATGTCACTCCACATGCTCCTCTCAAGTAACTCATTTCCACTGCTCTCAATCTTGACTTGTTCCCCTCTTGCAAGGTCCACGCCCCGCTTCCATACGTCAGGGTAGGGATCACAATACTATCATGCAGTGACTTCTTAACTTCCATACTCACCTCCCTATTTCTCATCACTGCTTTCAGTGAACCAACAACCTTCCTTCCCTGCTGTACCCTTTCACGCACTTCATCCCACAAAGGTCCATCCTTACTCATCACACTACCCAAGTACTTGAATGCACTCACACTCTCCTTATCCTCACCATCCAACCTCACTATACATTCTGTGACTTCATTCCTCTCAAACACCATAACTTTACTTTTGTTTAGATTAACTATCAGCTTCCTCCTCCTACACACTGTCCCGAATTCATTCACCAAACCTTGCAACTCCCATTCATCTTCACTCAACAATACTGTATCATCAGCAAACAGTAACACCGGAATCTTCCAAATCTCACCCTCATTCATTAGAGCCACCCCCCACATCCACTGCCCTACCTTGCACCTCCTTTACAACCCCATCCATGTATATGTTAAACAGCCATGGAGACATCACACAACCCTGTTTCAGTCCCACATTGAGATAAAAAAATTCACTCAGCTCACCATCCACTCGCACCGTAGCCCTAGCTCCTTCGTACATACTCTTCACAGCATTCAACAATTTCCCATCCACTCCATATATTCTTAATACCTTCCACATACCTTACCTATCTATTCTGTCATAAGCTTTCTCCAAGTCCATGAAGGCAGCATACACTTTCTTTCCCTTCTCTAGATACTTCACTAAACATCTTAGAACAAATATCTGATCTACACACCATTTTCCCTTCCTAAATCCCCCTTGTTCTTCTCCAACTAGCTCCTCTGTCATATGCCTAACCCTATCAATGAGTATTCTACCATATATTTTACCAGTCACACTAAGAAGGCAAATACCCCTATGGTTACCACATACTGTACTTCTCTCTCCCCTTTTCCTTTGTATAAAGGAACAATTATACCTGATTTCCAGTCCTCTGGAACCCTTCCCTCTTCCCAAGCCAATCTACACAACTTCCATATCCATTCCACAACAATCTCACCCTCATACCTCAGCATTTCACCACACACTTCATCAATCCCTGGGGCCTTTCCCATCTTGATCCTCTTCATTGCTTCCACTACTTCCGCCCTACTGATCTCTTCCTCCCTCCTCTCATCTTTTCTTCTCCCAGCCATTCCCCAACCACTTATACTCGCACTGTTGTCACCCTCTACATTCAACAAATCCTCAAAGTGCTCCTTCCATCTCCTCACTGTAGTGGAAGGGTTAATGTAATGTGTGTGTGTGTGTGTGTGTGTGTGTGTGTGTGTGTGTGTGTGTGTGTGTGTGTGTGTGTGTGTGTGTGTGTGTGTGAGAGAGAGAGAGAAAGAGAGAGGTGGGGGAGTTGATGAAATGATGTGGAAAAATACTACATGTCTTGTAATCACTCACCTGCATTGCCAAAATTCTGGTGTGCATCTCCCCCTGCCTTCGACCTCCATTTTTCTAACGCTGTGTGTCCAGGTACAGCATGTTCTTGACGTTGGCTTGCTTGTTTGACTATCTTGCATTGGTGTTCAGCCTTTGGTTCCTTCTCTCTGAAAAATGAAATAGTGTTAGTATATTGTATTGCTAGCACTTACTGTTAGGAATTTGGCGGAGAGGAACACGCAGAGAACATCAGGAAAAAAGTAATGAAAATAAAAAAAAAATAAGAAAACTGTATAAATAAATGAGGGAAACCAGTCAAAGAGGTATCCAGGAAAAATGGCCTTGGGTTCATTCTTCCTTGCATAAAAAAAAAATACACAGAAATAATACAGACTCCTTCAATACTTCGTCTTAATTTAGTTCTTAATCTTAAAACTATGAGACCAAAGGAGAATTAAAGACCTCAGTTTTTGACGGTCACTAATGTAAGACTAGCAGGGATCAGATTTATTAGCCTGCATGCCACATTTTGAGTTCCTAATTAAGATATCATACAGGTAAAATCAACACATCAGTACAGGTGCATAATATCAGTGATGGTTTGTGAAGCATGTGAACTGCAGGATTTTCTATCCATCTATCTATTGCCAGCCGCCTTAATCCCTTATACGGGGTGGCCACAAACATATCGCCTCCACGTCACCCTGTCCCCCGCCATTTCACTTCCCTACTCCCACTTCACACACCCCTTCCCCATATACCTCTCCACTCCATCCCTCCATCTCATCCTTGGCCTTCCCCTCCCTCTCTCCCCCTCCACCTCAGTCGCATACACTCACCTCTTCAGTCTCTCACTCTCCATCCTCTCCACATGGCCAAATCACCTCAATGTGTTTCTCCTAACGCTTCCTATCACATCCACATCCACACCACAACGCTCCTTCACATCCTCATTTGCCAGTCTGTCTCACTATGTGACTCCACAGGCTTCTCTCAAACAACTCATTTCCACTGCTCACGCTCTTGACTTATGTCCCTCCAACAACGTCGAAGCTTCACTTCCATACGTTAGAGTTGGTATCACAATACTGTCGTGTAATAAATTTTTCACTTCCGTGCTCATTTCCTTGTTCCTTATCACTGCCCTCAAGGAACCAGCAACCTTTCTTCCTTATTGTACCCTTTCAAGCACTTCACCCTCCAAACTTCCATCCTTACTCATCACGCTACCCAAGTACTTAAACGTACTCAGAGTTTCCATTTCCTCATCATTCAGCCTCACTGTACATTCACTGACTTCACCTCTCTCGAAGACCATAACGTTATTCTTCCCTACATGTACCTTTAGATTCCGTTTCTCACACACTCTCCCAGACTCATCCACGAAGCCTTGCAGCTCCCCTTCGTCTTCACTTAACAACATAGTACCATCTGCGAAGAACAATACAGTGAGTTTCGAAACACTGCCCTGTCTCACTAGGGCCACTCCAGCATCCACTGCCCTACCTTGTATCTCTTTTATAACGCCAACCATATACAGATTGAACAACCATGGAGACATGACACATCCCCGTTTCAACCCAGTCTTCAAATAGAAAACTTCACTCAGTTCACTATCCACACGCACTGCAGCCTTAGCACCATCATACATACCCCTCACAGCATTCAGCAACTTCCCATCTACTCCATATATTCTTAATGCTTTCCACAATCCTTGTCTATCCACCCTGTCATTTATTTTCTCCAAATCCAGTATTTTACCGCAAATTATTACTCGATGCATTCCGGTATATATTATGCTTATAGGTCATGAAAATTTGCCAGTTTAATGACTACATTCATTTTGTTATGAGTATTTATTAGACTTTACAAATCTGACACATAATTATTACCAAGTTACAGTGACCTAATATATCTATCCTGGCATCATCAATATACTAAAACGTCTGGTGTCACTGTTCTGACATGCTTCCAATACTGTTAACTGTTTAAGCCGACCAGTGCTATGAACAGTTTTATGAAATATTCTTTTTTCTCATCCATGCATTCATCAGTGCCTAGAGTAAATGTTTTAGTTATGGAACGGTTATCTGAACTCCTCGATATGTCGATAGAGTAAGTGGGAGAGGTTTAAACGACGGAATACAGAATACGGAAAGGTCAGTGAAAGTGATATCCACATTTGAAACAATGACTGGCAGCATCCAAGGTTGAACATAATACATGAAGTAATAATGATGAGACCAGAATATCTGACAGAATAGTGAAAATTCTTTACTTATTCAACATCATGACACCTTCTCATTATTATTATTATTATTATTATTATTATTTAACTGGTACAACCTGATTATTATAATTGGCTCAGGTGTGAACACTGCAGGTAACTGGGTTGTCAACAGTCTCCTCTACTCCTGCCAGCGTCTAGAGATTTCTCCTAAGATGGATGAAGCTCTACTGAAGGGAAGAGGCTCTGTGTGTGTGTGTGTGTGTGTGTGTGTGTGTGTGTGTGTGTGTGTGTGTGTGCGTGTGTGTATGTGGAGGTGTGGCTGTGTATGAAGGTGTGCCTGTGTATGGAGGTGTGGCTGTGTGTGTCTGCAGGATATTACACAAACCATCTCCATAACTATCTATCTATCTATCTATTGCCTGACGCCTCAATCCCGTTTGGGGTGGCCACAAACAAATCGCCTCCAAGTCGCCCAGTCCCCCGCCATTTCACTGCCCTGCTCCCAACTCACACCCCCCTCTCTCATATACCTCTCCACCCCATCCCTCCATCTCATCCTCGGTCTCCCCCTCCCTCTTCCACCCTCCACCTCACTCACATACACTCTCTTTGTCAGTCTTTCACCCTCCATCCTCTCCACATGGCCAAACCACCTCAGTGTGTTCCTCACAACGCTTCCTATCACATCCACATCCACACCACAACGTTCCTTTATATCCTCATTCGTCAGCCTGTCTCTCCATGTGACTCCACAGGCTCCTCTTAAATAACTCATTTCCACTGCTCTCACTCTTGACTTGTGTCCTTCCAACAATGTCCAAGCTTCACATCCGTACGTTAGAGTTGGTATCACAATACTGTCATGTAGTAACTTTTTTACTTCCATGCTCACTTCCCTGTTTCCTATCACTGCTTTCAAGGAACCAGCAACCTTTCTTCCCTGCTGTACCCTTTCAAGCACTTCACCCTCCAAACCTCCATCCTTACTCATCACACTACCCAAATACTTAAACGTATAACGTGGTGTCTAAATATGTATATCAACATTTCGTAAAGCCTCTTATTTCCTAAGTACAGAATCACCCACTGTCTATCAATAAAGATAATATATACTTACATATATTCACACCATATTACTTCTACCAATGACATACACTCTGACGCATAAACATAACCAATACTTTACAATATTTCCACTTTCACAAACATCACACTCCCTACACACCCATCCCATTCCCAGATGTACTTTGCCAGCATGTGGTAGTTAATTCTGCCTTTCATTCTCCCTCATATTTCTCCACTTTCATATGCATCATCCCTCCTACTGACACCCATCTCCCACTGGCACCTCGTCAGCATGGTAGTTAATTCTGGCTATCACTCTCCCTCCGACTGTAAGGTCCGACCCTACACTGAACGCAGCATAGTTTAATAAAGATATATATTCAAGCAAAAACTCCAGGATTATGTTAAGCTGAGAGAAGACCTTACAGAGCAACAGAAAAGAAAAATCAATTGACTCGCTACTATGGATGTATTTATATCTCGGTGCTCTTTCTTATATCTAAAACTAATCTCTGGAGGGGTGACCACAAACAAACTGCCTCCATGTTACCCTGTCATGCATCATCAGGCTGCCTCTCCTTCAACTCACACCAGCATCGTTCATATACCTCTCCACCGCATCCCTCCACCTCATTATTCTCGGTCTCCCACTACTCGTCTCTCCACCTAACTCACATACACTCTCTTATACTCCTTTCACTCTAACTTGTCCTAATATTACTGTCTCTGTCTTCAGTTCTGAGCTGTAGCAATACGAATACCAGAATACGACGCGTAAAATAAATAAATAACAAGCATCATGGTAGGAATGTACGTAGAACCGTAGTACTGTATTATATTTTCCTGCCACTGAGCTACATGAAATAAGCTACAAAGGGGCGAAAACCTGGGCCAAGTTAAGGTGGAAGAACTATAGGTAATCTCTCAGTCTTCATTCCACATGGCCAAACCATCTCAAGGTACCTCTCCCAACACCCTCCAGCGCATCCACATCAACACCACAGGGCATCTTTACTTTTTCAGATTAATACAGACGATTTGGCGCAGCGGAGAGAACTCGTAGCTATCAAAGAACGAATGAACAGTATCCTCACTTACCCTTCTGTACCTCAAGAAGACGGGGAAGCTGTTTACACACTATAATCCTATCACTGAGTTAATATACACACAGCACCTGCGTCCTCCCCTTTCTCGGTTAGAGGGTGACTGATGGGATTCGGAGCTTTAAGGGTTCACAGAGTTCCAGTTCGAGACAGAAGACTCATTTCAATCATGCTCGGTAACATTTGTTTTACTGTATATTTCATTTTAACTATACTCTTTTCACTTACGTGTTATATACTTAAACATTATCATTATCTATACATTAACCACTTCACTTTGAGAACGTCTCTTTGCCTCTGTTCATATTACTGTCAGACGATTTTAATTATCTAGAGTAAAACCTGTCGAAAATGATCGCTTATAGCATCATCATCCATTAACCTCTACGTAAGATGCGCCTTTTTAATTATATCTGCCACCGAGTCTCAAGATATTAATATATATAAAATGCCCGCCGCCGGACCATCCACTCCGCCACCCCCCACCCTACCACCGGGCCACCACCACCCCACCACCCCAGGAAGGGACAACGGAGGGGCTAATGACCCAGGGCAAGAGGGTCACCCAACCACCCCAGGAAGGGACAACGGGGGGGCTAATGACCCAGGGCAAGAGGGTCACCCAACCACCCCAGGAAGGGACAACGGGGGGGCTAATGACCCAGGGCAAGAGGGTCACCCAACCACCCCAGGAAGGGACAACGGGGGGGCTAATGACCCAGGGCAAGAGGGTCACCCAACCACCCCAGGAAGGGACAACGGGGGGGCTAATGACCCAGGGCAAGAGGGTCACCCAACCACCCCAGGAAGGGACAACGGGGGGGCTAATGACCCAGGGCAAGAGGGTCACCCAACCACCCCAGGAAGGGACAACGGGGGGGCTAATGACCCAGGGCAAGAGGGTCACCCAACCACCCCAGGAAGGGACAACGGGGGGGCTAATGACCCAGGGCAAGAGGGTCTCCCAACCACCACTGACCTGTGCCCCGTCTCCCCGCAACTGCCCCGACACCAGGTGAGCCTGGATCGGAGACAATCTCACCGGCGGGCTAACCATCGACAGCAGTGGAGTGGGACTGATAAAAAAATCAGTCCCTAGTAGCTTTTTGGCGACGGCCATAGTTACACCCCTCAAGGGCAGGAGGCCCTTTGGTGAGCCACGAGGTGTCCCCACCTTTGCCACAGTGAGCCACGAGGGAACACCACCCTCTGACACACCTTTGGTGAGCCACGAGGGGCTAGTACCCTCTGCCACACTGAGCCACGAGGGATGATATTGATGATGGTGAAAATGATGTTGATGCTGATGATAATGATGATTTAACTTCAGTACGAGGTAACAGAGTTGGGATAACGGTGATGATGATGATGATGATGATGATGATGATGATGATGATTACAGTCATGATAACAATTTTAATGATGATGATGATGATGATGATGATGATTACAGTCATGATAACAATTTTAATGATGATGATGATGATTACAGTCATGATAACAATTTTAATGATGATGATGATGATGACTGTAGTTATAATAATGATAATAATGGTAATAATAATAATAATGATAATTATAATAATGATAATGAAGATATTGATGATGATTTTTGTCGGTAGGTGGACGGACGGACGGAACTGCAAGAACTTGGTCAGCAGTCAAAGATCCACGATTCCCCATCCATCCATCCATCCATCCATCCATCCATCCATCCAGCTCCCCCTGATGTTAAAAGCTAAGTCAAATTTCTGTGTCATACGCCTTTTGGAAACAGGGCAGTATTTTAGGAAGCACGGGAGTCTTCTCAGTGCCCCTTCCTTAGCTATTTATTTTTGCATAGCACGTCTTAACATTTTCTTGTAAGCTATTAAAATCGGCTTCATATCGGCAGAGTTTACATCTCTCTCATAAAAGAGGGTGTTGTGGTGTAATGTGCTGATTAAATCGCTAAGGAAGAGATGTAAAGAATTTCCAAAGCAGCTTACAGTACGATCCTGGATGCAGAAAAAAAAAAAACTGAAGCGAAGTTAACTCATGTTTTCAAGTCAAGAAAAAGATATTAATTTTATTTATATTTTGTTATGGAGAAATTTGTCCAGATTTTCACATTAAGGTGCAGTATATTCCTAGATTTCCACTTTCCTTTTTATTGAGCCAAAAGCGTAATAGTGAAAAAATCTAATGAAAAATCGAATAGTCTCTCTCTTGACCCAGTGCCCACCTACCTACAAGATTCCATTGAAAGCCGATAGCAAGTTTTTGATATATCTTGGCCATAGACAGACAGATAGACAGATAGAAAGACAGACAGACAGACAGATAGAAAGACAGACAGACAGACATATAGATAGACAGATAGAAAGACAGACAGATTGAGAGATAGATAGATAGACACAGACAAGGGTGAATACATAACCTCCTTCATCTTCACTGGCTGAGGTAACTATAGGCACATAAAGCAGTCACCACACAAACATTATCAAACCCTCCAGCATTCCACAACCAGACACAGACACACACACACACACTACTTATACTATACTAGTACACTAACAGGCGAAACTTGGAATGTGACATCCGTAAACTTTCAGGCATCAAAATTTCTTAGCGAATGATTATATAGCCGATCGAATGTTAGGTTAGGTCACTTTGGGCAGGGTTTGGTCTGATTAGGTAATTTTGGGTTGGATTGGGTTCAGTTCGACTAGATATAGACGGATTAGGTTAGAATGCTTTAGAATACGTCGGTTTTGATAGGTTTTGAGTTGGGTTTTATTTGGTTACGTTAGGTTGGGTTAGGTTCGGTTGGATTAGGTCATTTTAGACTTGACTGAGTTGGGTTAGGTCGGGTATGGTATGGTTAAGTGAGACTGGGTAGGATTAGGTAGGGTTAGATGAGGTTAGGCTGCGTCAGAATTGGTTAAGTTAGGTATGAGGAGGTTAGAGGAGATTGTGAGGTGGTTTGGATTAGGTGAAGGTGAAATAGGTTAGATATGGGTAGGATTAGTGAGATTAGTACAGATTAGATATGGTTAAGAGGGATCCGTGCACCATATCACTGTCCTCCTCAGGTCAACCTCCATTTTCCTTTCACTTTTCTAAATATATCTCAATTTCTTTTTTCGACTCATCTTTCCTTGTAGCCTCACTTCATAGTCTCGTTTCCGATTCCCATATTCCAGTCAAGTTTCATATCCTTTTCCTTTTCCCTTTACGTATTTTCCTATTATCATTTTTTTTTTCTCGTCTACGCATTATTTATATTAAACTTCAGTTCCTTACGGTTTTTTCTTTCTCTTTCTCGTCCAGCCAGCCTTTTCGTCCCTCTGTTTTTATACTCACAGTTATACAAACGTTCCTCACTTTCTTTCCTCTCCCCCGAGAGGAGAATGGTGGACTGCTGGAGAAGCGCTACGTAAGCCTGTAATCCATCAGGATCATGTTCAGATAAGCCTCGGGGTACAAAGAGGATGATGATGATGATGATGATGATGAGGAGGAGGAGGAGGAGAAGGAGCAGAAGGAGACATGACGAGGACGAGGACGAGGACGAGGAGTGAAGTTAAAAATATAGAGTCAATCAAGCATACACAAATAAGGCTCAGAAAACCTTATAAACACAACCCCCTTCTCCCATCTGATTCTGTGACCTACGTTTTGGCTTCAGTCTTTCTCTCCCTATTTCACTCTCTCGTAAAAGTCTTGGTCCCTGTCGAAACGTCTAAATTTACTGCATTGTCAAAGTGGTTTATGCATTGCGGTCTTTTGTTGGTCGGTCCTTCCAATGTCAAACATCACAGGAGGTGGACGTGATTTTGTGTGTGTGTGTGTGTGTGTGTGTGTGTGTGTGTGTGTGTGTGTGTGTGTGTGTGTGTGTGTGTGTGTGCGCGCGCGCGCGCTTCGTGTTCCATGTATTTTCTGTATCTGGTGTTCCGTTTTTCGTCTGTTTTATATATTATGTTTGTGCTTTGTTTTACTGCAGCTTTATGTGCTTGTACGTTTCGTGTTTAGTGTGACTATACGTGAACTGCTTACGAGCAGTACCTTTTATAGTAACGATGCTTCTTCCTGAATACAGCAAATATATTTAGTTTATTTCGTTCTCTGGACGATTGTATAAGAGCTTCGTGGAAAATACTAGAACTAGAAAGATGGCAGTTGGTTGGGTTGGGTTTAGTTCGACTAGATATAGACGGATTAGGTTAGATTGCTTTAGAATACGTCGGTTTTGATAGGTTTTGGGTGTGGAGGGTGGGGGAATGGAATCTCGGACCATCACCAAGTGATGGCCAAGGTAAGGCTGCAAAGAAAATGGTTGAAGAGACGATGGGGAAGACAGGAGGAAACAGCTCCTGTGAGAAGAGTGGAGAAACTGCAAGACGGTGAGAAACTGGCAGAGTAAAAGACCATAGTGGAAGAAAGATTGGAAAGGTATGAGTTAGAGCAGATGGAAGGGGTGGAAGACGTATGTAAGATATTCACGGAAGAGATAGGCGCAGCGTGTGAGGTAGTTTGTGGAGTGAGGAGGAGATGCAGGGGCGTGCAAGGAACAGCATGGTGGAATGATGAGGTGAAACGAGCTGTGGAACGAAAGAAGAACGCAACAGTCCCCACCGGATAGTTGCAGGCTCCTGAGAGGGTTGCCCGGCCCCTGCTATATGACAACTCTATCCTCCCTCTTCATTGCCTGCGGCGGGCCGCTTTTCCTGGTTTGCTGGGATATTTCTCGCACACCTTTATATTCATATAGACTATAAATCAATGTAATATAAACGTTAGAACAACGTAATTATATAACATACCTTAGAAAACGTAGCAGCAACATTTAGACAACGTTTCAGGATAATGTTGCTACATGGTTGCGAGATAACGTTTTTATTACGTTGTTACAACGTTACAACTAATATAGCTTATAGACAACTTTTCCACAACTTTGTACATACGTTGTGTGTTTGTTGGGGTAGTCTACCATGTTCTAGTCCAGTACAGTATTTGCAAGTAGCACTGCATCATCAGCATACATCAAATTTGAGATATTCCATCCATCACCATTCATTACCAATGCCATCCCTCTCCCCATTACTCATGTTTTTACTTTTCTCGTTATCCCATCCATTACATACTGAACAACCATGGGGACATCGCGCAACCTTGTCACACACCTATACTGATCGTGAACCATTCACTTAGATGCCCATTTACCCTTACACATGCCTCACTACCATCATAGAAACTCTTGACGGCACCTAGCAGCTTACCATCTACACCATACATGCTGAAAACCTTCAACAATCCTTCTCTGTCTACTTTGTCAAATGTTTTTTCCAGATCTATAAATGCATTAAACACCTTACAGTCATTCTCACACCTTAGCCATTATCTGTCTTACTGCAAACATTTGATCCACACATCCTCTGCCACTCCTAAAGCCATCAAGTTCGTCACTCACTAGGACTTCTGATATCTCTTACTTTCTCCAAAATAATTCTTCCATATACCTTCCCTACCACACTCAATAGACTTATGCCACGATCATTCTTGCACTCACTTCGCTCACCTTCATCTTTGTACAGGGGTAAAATCAGTCTTTTTCCACTCTAATAGTCCAGTTTCACATATTCAAGCCTTCTTACATATCTCCAACAAGCACTTCATTCCACTCTCTCCACTGCACCTAATCATCTCTGCGTTTTTCAGCCGCTTCACAGCGTTCTTCACTTGCGTGAGTGTCAAGTTTCCTGACAATGCATTCCTTCTCTGCACACCCCAAAAGCCAATCGTGTTAACAGTCGCTTTGCGCTCTCCATTCTCATTCATCAGACTTTCAAAATATTCTTTCCATGTGGTCCTTACTTCATCTCCATGGGTTAGTAAGCCACCACTTACATCCTTTACACTTTCACATTTCTTTCCACACTCACTTCTACATTTCCGCACCTCCTTCCAGAATAACTTCCTATTTTCAGAGTTACAGCAATTTCCATTAATTTTTCTTCCTAGATCATTTACCTCCTTTTTCCAGTTCACTAATCATTTTACGTGCCTCTTGATCTTCGTATATTCATTTCTTATTTCAACTGAACCTCTGTGCTGTATCCACTCTAGCCCCTTCTTCCCATTTCCCTCCACTGTCTTCTCAACCTCTTCATCCCACCATGCCGTACCTTTCTTCTTTGTTGTTACTCTTGCCACACCACACACTGCTTCAGCATTTCTAACTAAGCATTCCCTATACACATTCCACAAGCTGTCCAGATCCATTTCATGCCAATTCACTGATTCTAACTCCTCCCCTACTTTGACCTTGAATACATCCGTCATTTCTTTAATCCTCAGCTTCTTGACTTTCAGGCTCTCTCCCTGATTGCTCCTCTCTCTCTTGGTCCACCTCACTCCTCTCAGTTTATCTTGCATACCACAACCATATGATCTGACAGACAAACATCCACATCTTCCTCTCACTGCCCTCGTATCAGCAACACCACCCAGCATCGATTTCTCTGTAAGCACGTAATCAATCAGGCTCCTTTCAACACGATCTCCATTCCCTCTATACCATGTATATTTATGTGCATCTTTGTGTTTAAAATAAGAATTACAAATGGACAACCTTCAGTTGCTTCCCATTATCATTCTTTCCTGGTAATTATTACCCATTATATCATTCACAGGATCAGTGCCTACTCTACCATTCATATTGCCCATTACAATCACTTTATAACTCCTGGGCATTTTTCCTACTATATACTTCATCCAGCTCATCCCAAAACCTGTCTTTCTCTCTCTCACTTCTGTCATCACACGAAGCATATGCTACAATCTCTGCCACTTTCACCTTTTCAGTAATAATAATGTTAAAACTAATAATAATGAAAAATAAAGATAATAATCCATACATCATCCAATCCTTTATTGCTTCATTAGGAGCACAGGGGTCCAGGGCAAGTTTGCTCAGTTCAGTCACTCTTCCCTGAGTGGCATTAAGTGAGCATAAAACCCTAACCACTCTTCTCATCTAAATCCTTATGGGCCAAATGCAGTTGGCATGCTTTAGCCCTTTACACCACCCGCAAAACATTTACAATAATAATAATAATAACAATAATAATTTGCCACTATGAAATACTAAAGTAATAAAGCTATGGACACATTGCCAACATATCTGATCATACAGTATTCTATGCAGCCACGAATATTCCTTAGCACCTTTTCCTCGCTTATTTTTCTGCACATTAAACCTCAATTTTCTCATATTGATATTAGAACCCTATAAGCATACAAGGGAATGTTAGTGTAGTGTAGTATGCAGAATAAATCACTAAGGATAGGATGCAAAGAAGTCTCTTATGCCACCTAGAATACAGCCTATTATCACACATCACAAATCTATGGAAGATGAAAAAATGAAGAGATTTTGAAAAATCATCACCACCATCAAGGTCATTACCATCACCATCTCCAACACCTTGCTCCTTCGTGATGGAATATGGCCATATACAGAAATGCCTCTCTCCAGTACTAGCAAAAAATTCTATCAATCCATCCTTCAATACTTTTCCGAGCCATCAGGAGTGCAGGGGCACAGGGCAAAGCTACTCAGTCCCAGCATTTAAGGTGAGGGTGACAAACAAAGCTTGCCACCCAGATGCAAATTTCTATAGGCCTTGTCCAGTTGGAGTGCCATAACTCACATGACCACCAGGCACCAATGGGGGAAGGGGGGAGTGAAAAAGTAAGGCATAACAGGAGACATACTGAACATTATATACAAAAACACTAAACTTACTAGGAGCCTGGTGGAATTGTGGTTAGAGTGCCCCACTCAGAGTGATGGCCATGCAGTGCTGTTAAGATTGTCCCCAAGAGAAACAAGCCGATCAGGATAGCCTCAGGCCCCCCTCATGTTAAAAGCTACTCTGGATTCTCTTCCAGTTAATACATGCAATTATTTTACTTGGTTAGAAGTGAGTCATTGGAGCCCAAGTATAATATTTATTTTGGAGTTACACCTTATTTTTCACTTGTATGATTATTTTATAATCATCATCATCATCAGCATATCATTACCACCATCATCAACACTATCATCATCATTATCATCAGTACCTCCGACATTGAGATCTGATGAGACAGGAACCAGAAATATGGTAATAAAGTATGAGTGTAAGAACTACCTCCATCACCAATAACACTCACCATTGCCATCATCACACCCCCTCTCCCACATGAAGATGGGGTGAGACTGGATTGAAAGAGAAGGAAAGAGAGTGTTGGGTCTGTCCTAATGGTGTGGTACACTACATACACTTTGTAGAGATCCAGTGCCCCCATGAGGTAGACAGCAACTCACCAGGGTCAGACAAGGGTCTTTCCCATGGCAAGGTACGCAGTGCCACCACATGCAGGCTCCTTGTCAGCCCCATTAGTAAAAGTATTAAGGCCTTGTAGGTAGGTAGGCAGGTAGGTAGGTAGGTAGGAAGGTGATGCTGATGGAAAATAAATTGATGAAGAAAAAAAATGGTAACAAATAATTCCAGTTTACCCCATTCGAGGTACTGGGTTTCAAGGCTAGGCTAGAACAGTCCAGTACATTTAAGACTACATGACCCATGACCAGCCTACTTCCCCTTGTGGTATTGCAGGATTGAAAAACCTTGAGTCACCTGACTGGGACTGAATGTGTGCAAGGCTATCACTCCAACAGGGACATTACCCACCACACCACCCAGCTCCTTAGATGAAGTAACAACTCCTCAGCACAACCAACACACACGAGTAATTCTGTAATAATGATTTTTAAAGACTGACCAAGCATCATCATCATTACCCTTTCTATACCTACAGCCAGATACCTTAATCACAGAGGGGATGGCTATGAGCAAAATATCTTGTCACCATCCTCCACCCTCAGGCTGCCCTGCCTTTGACTCGTATCCCCTTCACTCACATACCTCACCACCTCATTCCTCCATCTCATCCTTGGTTTCTCCCTCCCACTTTCACCCTCCATCTAACTCATATACATTCCCCAAGTCAAAATCTCATTTTCCATCAACTCTAAATGGCCACACCATATGACTGTCCTTCCTCCAACTTAGACCCCTCACTCAAAAACCTCCACCTCCCATTTTCAATTCCCCCCCACCTGTCTCACACTTACTCTCCTAGTCAAGCTCCAAATCACCATTCAATGCACAGTTCACCTCAATGTTAAATAAAAACCCATCACAATCAATTATTAAAATGAACTTCATTACATCATACAGTATTGAAACTGACCCAGTGACTTCAGGGGAGTCTTTTGATTTTATTCTTGCTGTGGTACTGGTGAGGGGTGCCTTCAAAAGGTGGCACTGATATGACCAGGTGGTGTGCTGCCAGGTTATATAAGTGATCCTAAATCTCCTCCCTATACCCTGAAAGGAGTATGGTGGACTGAGCTGCCTGCCCAATTATAGAAGCATTTTTCAATTCCCTCTTCCCTGAAAGGATGATGGTGGACTGCAGGAGCAGTGACATTAAACTGGTGGTGCAAAGAAATGCCTTCACATGGTGGCACTGGTATAACTGTCAATGCCTGGTTATACAAATGTCTCTCGGCTGCTTCCATGTCTCAAGTCAAGAGGATGATTTTTGCACAAGACCAGCTAAGGACTGGTGTCCAGTGGGCTCACATTTGGCTCAACTGCCTGCATATACAAAGGTCCCTCAACATTTTCCTGTCCCAGGAAAGGAAGATGATGGATGCAGAAGGCCACTTTCAGAATGCAGCCAACCAGCTTCCTATTCAGATGAACCTGGGTCTGCAACAAGAATAAACCCAAAAGAACATCACATCACCTGCACTCAATGGATCACAGTCATTACATATAAAGGCTATCTTAAGAGTATATGTATGTATGTATGTATGTATATATATATATATATATATATATATATATATATATATATATATATATATATATACATACATATACTGTATATATATTTATAATATAAATATTATATAAGGCCCAGTACATGAAATACATGCATTGACTGATATTATTGTGTCATTTTAAACATTACATAAAGTCAGTTTGTTTTCACCTGGCAAAGATCCTTCATCCCTTCAGTTGCGTTAATGGTCGTGTAGTCAGATTGGAAGGTCAATTTAACTCGTATTTAAGGAGATCCACTCTGACCTTGTAACTAAAGCTCACTGAATTTGTGCAACCATAACATGGTACTTAGCTGAGGGAGTGGTACAGTTCCATCAGGTGAAAACAAACCAGCTAGGGTAACAGGCAGTCCTCATTACAAGTCAGGCTGGAATTCTCAAACATATTTACAATGTGCAAAATTTATAGTTCTAATATATTTACGATTTCTGCATGTTTGCGACTTCCTATAACTTTACCATTCTTTTTGCAAAAAGAACCTCAGATAATACACTCTCTATTTCTAGCTCTTACTGTCAAACAAAATAAACTTACAAACAGTTTTTCTCACCAGTTACAATTAATTCCCCGTCATACGTTACTGCAGGATGAACTACGATACGGTAATGTAAAAATTATATAGGGATAACTGGACACATTATTCCCTGTCATAATTTGAATTCGCCTCTGCAGGACAATAATTTTCCCACCCAACTTTTTAATTCCAATACGAACAAGTGCCAGTGATAATTCTGGCATGTCACTTGGAACTCCCTTCCCCCCCACTAAGAACAAGACATGCAGTGATAATTCTTCACTGTCCATGTCCATCCTACTGAACCAAATCAGTTACACAAAAATTGAGCATCACCATCATCCAGACCTCCTTTCCCACCCTAAGGCAGAGTGAGGAGTAGCAATGTTCAGACAGCCTGATCATAAGTATTATCAATGTGCCACAGAACACTACAAATTTTTTTATATAGTGTACAGCAGCTGGTGCAGTGAACCTTCATCATTTCAGTCTTCAACTTTGCCAGCTCTATTTTTTTTTATGGTGAGCCAAACCATCACAAAATGCATAATTTAGGGTGCATTTAACTTCAAACTTAATGTTAAATCACGAGATAGCTTATTAATCTGAGGTTACATCATCTCAAGATATATTTTACATGAGTATATTACTGTATTAGGCTGGTATTCTCGTTGGTTAAGGATGCTCCCTAACACATTTTCCTATGTGGTTCATCTTGCTTGTAACATCTTACAGTCCTATTCTGTGTTTCAAACACTACCATACTCAGCATACGTAAAAGAACCAGGCATATCCAAAACTATGCTCACTCAATGTATTGCTGCTCTCGGGTGTCAGCCCTTTCCTCTCCTCCATCCTTCTTTCCTTCCATCCTCTTCTGTCTTTCTTTCCTTCATTCTTTCCTCATCCTTCTGCCTACAGGTGACTTTACACTCCCTCTTCTGTCTTTCTTTCCTTCATTCTTTCCTTTTCCTTCTGCCTGTGGGTGACTCTACACTGAATGACAAGCCAAATGGTTTCCTGGAGTATCATTTACTATGCTGGGTGGTAACCATATAGCCAAATTTTGGCACCTGGTGGTTTAGTGGGTAATTATTGCGCTCCAGTCGGATTGAGCCGGTGAGGGTTTATATCCAAGAGATGGTTGGGGTTGATTGCTCATGTAATGCCACTCAGGGATGAGTGAGGCTGGTCACTCTCATCTTAAATGTCGAGACCAACTGCCTAGCCCCGGGCTCCTACGCTCCTCATGGGGCAATGTAGCATTGGATGATGGATGGATATCCAAAACTAAATTGCTATGAATGAGGTGCTTGGGAACCTCATTAACTGACACGAATATGGGCCTTACTCTAAGCAGTGGTTTTCTGGTGCACTACAGAAGGCTTTTAGGCCATTACATTGTTAAATTATGGTTGTGGTCACCCTCTCTCGAGTTTTGTAACAGAGGAAATTTGTATTTTTTGTGGGAGTCCTTAAGACATACCCTCCATGAAAGAGAAGGGCTGGTATTCTTTGTGGTTAAGGAAGCTCCCTAGCAACTCTTACTGAGCTATCTATTATGCTTATTACTCCTTACTGTCCTCTTCTGTGTCATTTAAACAATCCCACTGCTCCATTTTTCTTAAGTAAAAAACAAATTTATATTAACCAGTCGTATCCCAACAAACACATAAGGAAGAGGCGTTAGGGAGCTTCCATATCCGACGAGAATAAGGACCAAAGACTCAATACATCTCTGATGCATTACAAAACATTACATTTTTCTTACACTAGTATTCTTTTGTAAACTGAGGACACAGTAAACTAATTTAATGAGTAGCAATATGAATGACTAATTTTTTCTGCAATATACTGTACAATATACAAGACACACATCCACCATTAAAAAAAAACAATATACTTTATAATATTTCTGTATATAAATTGAATAAACCTAACATACCTGCTTGATAAGATATATTTTTCTTTATTATACAGATGACCTAACAATAAAAGTGCACAACAATGAAAACAATGTTAAAAATACTGTAAGACCTCACTGTAACGGACTAATTGGGGCCCCAAGCCATTCCGAAAAATGCGATATCCGGACTTCCCCCTGCTAACCCACACTCTGTCCGATATAATAGACATTAGTCCGCATCACTCCAAAGGTTGTTAAACTGTATTCACTACCACTGCAGTACTATACTGTATTATACCTTCACTACAATAGTCAAATGATATAATATATATAATAATACTGTACTGTACTGTACACTGATAAACATGTCTTTTATTTACCTTACTGTGATGAACACAGCTGAAATGGTCAAGTAGTCCGGACTGCCTCTGGCTTTATTGGACTTTTTCCAATATATGGGAATTCAGTCCAGCAGCTTCTTGATTGATAAAATCAAATTCCGGTTTATTGAAGTCCGTTATATCGAGGTCTTACTGTAATGTGCGCGCTTGATATAGAATATATTTAAATTCTTTTCAATTATTGGCACAAGTAATGTAAAATAAGCACTTAATTTTTTCAATTACATCACACCTGAGGATAAAAATGCACAATAACATAGAATAATGTAAAATAATCAGTGTTAATTAACAGATCCTTCCCAACAACTGATCATCGAAATAACGGTATAATAAGAAAATGCAGTGGAAATTTACAGGTAAGTTCTCTGTATGGACAAATTACCTGCAAAAATAATATTGAATACTGAAATTCATGTAAAATATGCAATGTAGATTAATGGGTAATACAGTAAAAGTCCTCTACTCCGGCCACCAATAATACGAAAACCCCAATACAGCATTCTGATTTTGTCAAGGTGAAATTTTTCTAGTTTTTCTTGGCTTTATCTAAGGATTTATATGGCTTGGACTTGCTCTTGCCCTTGATGTACCTGCCTGCTATTCATCTACACTTCTATGCATTTCCAGTGAGTAAAACAATAACCCACCATTTTAAGTGTTTATTTAATGAGCATGAACACTCATGATCAGGGGTGCCCCTTTCGTACCCCTATGTACCCAGGGAAGATGGGAAGGGGGGACAAAACGAGCTCCACCTGCCTCCACCCCAGCTCCCAACCCTCTCCCATACCCCTACCCCTCCCAACCCCTCACTCATCACTCGTAACCCCTACACGCCGGGGGTTTTCCGATGTCGCACGCTCTCCCTACGGGGGATTTCATGATTTTGGAAGAAAATACCCTCACTTCAAACCCTAATATCTGCTAAACTATAACAGCTGCAGAAAAAATTAAAGATACATAAGACTCAACAACTCTTCCTCTTCCAAATGAAAGTACCCCCACATCCCTAGGTGGTCTCACCGATGATTAAGGATAAGTTAAATTTCAAAGAGTGGCGGGAAGATGCTTGCGGCTATACACATCAACCGGCGTTGCTCCGCGCCCAAAATCGTGACAGCTATACACAACAACCAGCGTGAAGGGGTTAACTGGCAGTTACATCTCAAGCTAACCTCATTCGTTACGCTCATAGTCACATTACTGTCCTAATACAAACAAAACACTAGGATATGTAAAAAGTACTGTATATAATAAAACTATGAACATGCTGCAGCAAGAAATTAATGCATTGTAAAGTTGACAGTAAAACAAAATCATTAATATCAGCCATCCCAGGCCTCGTGAGTTGGGTGCTTGTGTGCGTGTGTGTCCGTGCCTATGTGTGTCTATGTGTGTGTGTGTGTGTGTGTGTGTGTGTGTGTGTGTGTGTGTGTGTGTGTGTGTGTGTGTGTGTGTGCGGAACCAACACATGACGCCTGAGGTAACCGCCGTTAATATTTTTATTTAATTGTCAACCTCCTACAGTAATGCATTAATTTCTTCTGCAGTGTGTTGATATTTATACTACATAATTCTAACATATCCTAGTTTTCTATCTTTGTATTAGTAATGGAACCAAGAGAGCAAGAAATCAGCTTGAAATATAACAGGTGGGGTGGGAGGTTGGGAGGGGTAGAGGTATGGGGGAGGGTTGGGAGCTGGGGCAGTGGCGGGTGGAGCTTGTTTCGTCCCTCCTCCTCCCTTCCCTGGGGGTACAGGGGTAGGAAGGGGACACACCTCAGCAGAAATTAGTGATCGTGCGTGTACAGCACATACGTCTAATGTTTTCAGAGGTCCCTCCCAATGGTCTGAAAAACCCAGTAGTCCAAAAGACCATCAGTCCCCTGCCATTCGGATTACAGGACTTTTATTGGACTGTATATCTAATTTATGGCTGAATTAACCACATGAACAATGTAAAATCACGTAAATAATTAACCATAAGAACAGGTCAGTTCTACCTATGGACAAGTTAACACCAAATATAATGTAAATAATGTAAAAGAAGAAGTGTAAATTAGAGGGCAATTTATCTTACACATGGATGAATTACCAACATATAATGTACATAATGTAAAAAGTGTAAAAAACATATAATAAAAAGCTAGCTACCCATAATGAGGACATACCATAAAGATTTGCAAATCACGGCCACATAACCCCTCCATGTGATGTCATTATTCTCACTACCTTGACATGATTTTATTCAGCTTGTGAGATTTTTCCCCTTTCTACAGCAATCTTTCCTTCATTAACCTCTTTTCTTCTGGCAGTTTTTCTTGAGTTGAATAAAACTGTCTTCCTCATCCTTTTCTACGAGCGCTTATTTCCAGGTGAGGCCTTCTTCCTTACTCCTCCTCTACTAGCAATTTCTTCCTTAACCCCTCATCTACTTGCAGTTCATTAATCCCTCTTCTACCAACAATTTCTTGCTTAACTCCTCATCTACTAGCAATTCATCAACCCCTCTCCAACTAGTAATTTCTTAACCCCTCTCCTACTAGTAATTCATCAATCCCTCTCCTACTAGCAATTTCTTAACCCTTCTACTACCAGCAATTCATTAATCCATCTTCTACTAGCAAAATCTTCCTTAATCCCTCATCTACTAGCAATTCCTCCTTTACCCTTCTATTTGCAGTTCTTCCTCTACCCCTCTTCTATTAGCAATTCTTCCTTTACCCCTCTTCTATTAGCAATTCTTCCTTTACCCCTCTTCTATTAGCAATTCTTCCTCTACCCCTCTTCTATTAGCAATTCTTCCTCTACCCTTCTTCTATTAGCAATTCTTCCTTTACCCCTCTTCTATTAGCAATTCTTCCTCTACCCTTCTTCTATTAGCAATTCTTCCTTTATCCCTCTTCTATTAGCAATTCTTCCTTTACCCATCTTCTATTAGCAATTCTTCCTTTACCCCTCTTCTATTAGCAATTCTTTCTACGCAGGATAAAATCATTCCAATGGTAAACTGTTTAGAGTGAGAAAGACATCAATGGAGTGCGGTTAAACACTTCAGTAGTAGGACTGACACAGTTAAAATTTTCCACCCAAAAGGGCAGTTTTATCATTACCTCTCATTACACTAAATCCAGGATTCGCAGTAGCTTCCTAACACCTCTTCTTTTATGATTTATTTTATATATTGCACCTTAACTTTCCCTGTATGTCATTTTATATCATTTTAATATTAACAATATAGTTTACATCAATAACATACAAGATGTAGTAGTTGAAGTAGTTAGTAATAGTAGTAGTAGTAACAGTAGTAGTAGTAGTAGTAACAGTAGTAGTAGTAGTAGTAGTAGCAACCCCAGGCTCTTATCAATGTGAACCCAGTGGACTCCAAGATAAGTTGCCATCTTCCTGCAATGCACAACCCTGCTTTCTGGGCACTGGGAAGTTATCGAGGGATATTAGTATAACAAGGCAGTGAATCCACCTGGTTATATCGATGCCTCTGCATGAAGGTGTCCCTCTTCAGCATCCTATTACATCTTCACATTTTCTTGTAAGCTAATCATTTTAATATGGACTGTGGTTTGCATCAATAACAGACAGGAGGATACTAAGGTGTAACATACACACTAAATCACTACAGAAGAGGCACTGAGAAACCCTGAAAGCCACTCAGAAGTAACCCCCACTAGAGGACACACAACAAAGCCTCATCCAACACACATTGCATAGATCTGTAAATTCTCTCAATATTATTTCCTTCACTTATTATTTATTTTCCTCTATCTCCAGATGATTTTATTCACCATTTTTTCCCCTTATTTCCAGATAATCTCATTCAGCTTAAGAGAGACCCTAAAAGTAAGGAGACTGATGCCTTCAAAGAGATGATGTATTCTTTGGAAGGTGCTGCAGAAAAATGCCTGCATGTGGTGGCACCAACATGACCAAACAGACAACTGCCTGGTAATATAAATGTTCACTAGACCCTTCCCTCTGAATTAAATAGTCTGGAGAAGAACACAACACAAAATACATCACAGCACCAAAGGAATTAATGAAGACTACATTTAACCCCTCCAGGAGGAAAAGTTTACCAGCTACATTGCATCACCAACTTCAATTGTGTATCATTCGTAGGTATCATTTATAAAGGCTCCAACATGCATGCATCCGTTGGACTTAGTTGCCTAATGGCAGCTCTCCACGCTACTCAATTTCTGGCGGCCTCCCTATTCAGTCCCTTATCCCTGAGGTCATACTCTATGAACTCATCCCGTGGAAACAGAAGTTTACTGTTCCGAGGCCAGGTTACTCAGTCCTGACATTTAAGGCAACATTGACCACCTTCACTTGTCCACAAGTGACATTATACAAGCAATTAAATCCCAATCACACCATGGATGAAACCCATACAGGCTCCACCCAGCTGGAGCTAAACCACCAGGTATCATACTAAATGGTTGTACAAGAAGGAGCAACTCCATAACAGTCATTTTTCTATAATATACTGTGAACCTAATTGCACAAGACTCCTATTTGAAATACTCCCTCTCTTAAGCCAACTAAAACCATATGGTGTTAACTAAAAAATAAGTAAATCAATGGTTTGAAGGCATTATGGCGCTAACAGCTGTAGGTGACGTGACTTCACAGCACCTCTTTCTCACCCATTAAAACATTAAACCTTGTCCTCTTGTGGATTAACTATCTATTTACACCTTACTCTCTTGTAGGTTAATCATCACCTTATTTACTTACACCTTATTCTCCCATACATTAACTAATATTTATACATATACATGGATTGCATAAATAACAAAAGTTTATTAACATACCACAGAAACAATAAAGGTGCATGGAAGAGATGCTACAAAGTTTTCTCAGCCCCTAAGAAGACAATCTCTCTCTCTCTCTCTCTTTCACCTCACCATAATCTGTCAACACAAGATTGCAATATGAGGCTGGACTAACTTCATATCTGCCCATTAATACACCTTTTTCTTCTTTTTCTCTCTCACTTTCTTTTTTTCTCTCAACATAATATCCCAACATAAGAGGACAATACAGAGGCTGACCTAACTTCAGACCAGCCCACATAAATACAATTTTCTCTATCATCCTTTTTTCCCTCTTGCTCTCACCTCCCCATATTTTGCCAACAACAGAAGGCAATACATCAGCCAGACTTGCTTCAATCCAGCCGTAAAGTGTGAAATAACTGTAGTTGCATTACTAAAACCTTTGTAATCGAATGAGGTCCTCTTCCATTTAATCCTGCTCCAACCGAATGATTTTATTCAACTTAGGAAGGTACGAGTTGCAACCCCAGGCTCACCTGAAAGTGAACCCAGTGGACTGCTGGTTCAACCTGATGTGCCCCTACAATCCACCATCCTCCTTTCGGGGCACAAGGAAAATGCGGAAGGATGATTGTATAACCCCAAATGTTAGGACTGCCTGGTTACACAAAACATCCCTCAATCCACTCTATATCCCCTAAAGAGGATAGACAGCAGGAAGAGGGAAATTTCAACCTATAGTCTATTAGGTTCCCATCTGGATGAGCCTGGGGTTGCATCTAAGGCTAAATCTAACCCCTCCAGTTCAAAGAATCTATCCTAACCTGAACAAAATAAACAATTTTATTCCGGCAACAGATACAGATAATGGACAGACATATGAGCAGATAGATATACAGACTTAAGACAGACAAGACACACAGGAAGATAGGCAGTCAGGCAGGTAGGTAGCCAGACAGATAAATATAAACACAGATTTTATTAAGTTCAGAAAAGGTCTCTCATACTGAAGATGTTTACTCAGGCCATATCTAACCCCTCCAGTTCAGAGTCTACCCTAAGTTATATAAAATCATCATCATGGCAGACAAATAAAATGAGACATCACTCGATATCAAGGAATTAAAGAGACCCAATAGTAGATGCAATAGATTCCAGGTGGTCAGTATTGTTCATCATTATCATCATCACTAACACGATCAGCACTACCATCATCAGTCCAGACAGTAACACATGGGTGACCAGCCTCACCCCTGAGTGCATTACATGAGCAACAAACCCCAACCATCCTTCATGTGTAACCCCTTTGGGCCCCATCTAGATCAAGTGCCTTAAACCACTACAATACCAAGCATCTGTCTCAATGTAGTATTATGCTTGCACATGTTACTGGATTTAACTGGAGACTACCTATTCGCCAAACCATTATAAACATTTCATTCTTGTGACTAATAAGGATGGTTGGTCTAAATTTAAGCATAACTATACAAATGTCACTCTAACTTCCCCATTCCCCAATAAGAGAATGGGAGACTTCAGGAAAAATGCAAATTAAAGCCTGTACTCCACTGGGGACAAGTTCAAATAAGCCTTGGATTATATGTGTGCCACCACATGAATGAATCCCTCTCCTGCACCATACTGTCAGTCAAAGGTCTACATCTGGAGGAGAGAGGTGGTCTGGTCTCAGAAGGTTTCTCCAAAGCATTGAGTTTCCCTGAAGACTTATTACAAGAAAGTGACTCAGTTTTAAACCTGATCCTCAAAGACTTGAGTTTGTACATGAAATATAACAAAGGGTGGAGAATTGCTGTAGTTCCTTCACCTTACCATGGACCAAATTTTTGTCCTTCAGCAACATATTTCACATAGTTCACTGGCAAAAACAAGGCAAATCTGCTGCTCTGCATCCTCTCCACAGCAGCTCTTCATGAGCATATGGCATCTATAGCAGCTATTGTGAATAGCACCGTATTCTAGCATTTTTGTGTTACTGGTACAACTCAGCAATCAAGATGAAGGTAATTTTAGATCATTAAATTTTTAAAAATATATAAATAAAAAAGTACAATCCCTACCACTACCTATATTTTGAGAGTGAGAGCAGTGGAAATGAATTACTTGAGAGGAGCATGTGGAGTGACGTGGAGGGACAGGTTGACAATGAAGAAGTGAAGGAATGTTGTGGGGTGGATGTGGATGTGGTTGAGAAGATTAGGAGAAATACACTGAGGTGGTTTGGACATGTGAAGAGAATGGAGAATGAAAGACTGACTAAGAGAGTGTATGTAGGTGAGGTTGAGGGAGGGAGAGGGAGGGGTAGACCAAGGATGAGGTGGAGGGATGGAGTTGAGAGGTATATGAGGGAGGGGGGGTGAGTTGGGGGGAGGGTAGTCAAATGGTGGGTGACAGAGCGACTTGGAGGCGTTTTGTCTGCAGCCACCCTTTGCGGGATTAGGGCAATGCTTAATCATCATCCAGACCTCTTTATTCACCGAAGAATGAGGTGAGGTTGGGTCTAGAAGCAAGAAAAAATCAGACAGGAGAACCTAACCAAATGTCTGCATGAACTGAAAGGCCACATTCTCATTCTCTAACTATTCAAGCCCCCAAAATCCTGACCCCACCTCACTGGCATAAACATCCACACTTACACACTTCTAACTGACCAAACCTCACCTTCAATGCATCTACTAATGGGTCTCTGCATGGCTTCGAAGGATCAGCTATAAAATTAATCTCCTAAATGGTGTTCGGTTAATGTTTCCATGACCATGTACCTTGCTGCCCCGGCGTGCTGTGTGCATCTGTGTGCGCAGCTGAGTTACTTGTGTCCATCTGCTCATACTGTGTGTGCGTGTGTGTACTGGCATGCGAGCTGTCCGCTCCATTGGCAAAGTTGAAGGGGTTCTGCATGGCACGAGGGGAGAATGGGCCACCTGTGTGCTGGTTCAGGGGCTTGCGAGGCGATCGTGCCTTGACCACACTGGGTTTGTTGAGTTCCTCCAGGACTGATGGTGCAACATACGTGAAACCCTGAAAATGCAAGTTATCATCTGTACTCACGTATGCATGCACACATGCACAAACACACGTCGCAACCAATTTTTAATCATTTTTCTGCAAACGCATTTAACTCTTGAATTTAAATTATCGTTGTAGTGATTCCCAAGCAGCAGTCATATAATAAGACTGTACCACTTTGTTGATGGAACTCAATACAAAATAAAATTGCTAATGAAGACTTTTTTCAACTGAAGAGAGAAAATGATGAGTTGAAGAAACTGAGTGACAGTAAGGAAAAGGCAAATATTACAGATGCAGCAATAGAAGAGGAAAAACAAATGCAAGTGGAGTGGCAGAGTGAGGAAAAGAAAGAATTAATAAGCCTGACATATGGAAGCGAGGCATGGACCTTGCAAGAGGGGAACAAGTCAAGAGTGAGAGCAGTGGAAATGAGTTACTTGAGAGGAGCATGTGGAGTGACGTGGAGGGACAGGTTGACGAATGAAGAAGTGAAGGAACGTTGTGGGGTAGATGTGGATGTGGTTGAAAAGATTAGGAGAAATACACTGAGGTGGTTTGGACATGTGGAGAGAATGGAGAATGAAAGACTGACTAAGAGGGTGTATGTAGGTGAGGTGGAGGGAGGGAGAGGGAGGGGTAGACCAAGGATGAGGTGGAGGGATGGAGTTGAGAGGTATATGAGGGAGGGGGGGGTGAGTTGGGGGGAGGGGAGTCAAATGGTGGGTGACAGAGTGACTTGGAGGCGTTCTGTCTGCGGCCACCCTTTGCGGAATTAGGGTGTCGGGCTATAGATAGATAGATAGATAGAATAAGCCTCAGACAAATTACACAAGAGAAGATGCATGAAAATAAGACTAGAGCTGAAATGAATAAGAGTGAGCCAACAAGTAAAATTATTATGATTATACAGAAAAACAAAAAAGTGGTGCGAGACACAGGGGAAAGTAGAAGTGTGACCATATTTGATGACCATGAGAAAGAACAGGAAATAAAACTGATTAGGATGAGAGAGACAGTGAGAATTAGACAAGTGCTGAGTGGCATTAATAATGTGGGAGAGAAACTGAGACCGAGATACTGAGGAAGTGAGAAGGTTAGGATAGTACAAGAATGACATGAAAAAATTTAGTTTCCCAAACAAAAGTAAAGATGTTTGGAGGAAAAGGTGGTGCAAGCAAAGACCATGTGTGTTTAATTGTAATTTGCCTAGCCCCGGGCTCCTACGCTCCTCATGGGGCAACATAGGATTGGATGACGGATGGAAGGATGGATAATCCGAGATAAGGAGACATGGGCTTAGCTCAAGTCCTATATATTACATTTAGGTAAATACTGTACTGGCATACTACATTTAGGTAAACACAAACACACACACACACACACACACACACACACACACACACACACACACACACACACACGGAACTGTGCCTTCCCTGCATAAGGTTTAATTAATTCCTCCAGGGTAATTGGTGCCATATATGTGTGAAACCCTGTGAATGTGATCAGGTTAGCCTCTGCTCTCTCTCTCTCTCTCTCTGCTGTAATTAAAACAACATGTAATTACTTAAGAATACTCAGACAGACTCTCTCTAATGATGCTGTGGCAAATATAACATTAATTTATTTCTGCACACTTAGAAATCTCTCCCTCTATCCTTACCTCAAAGACCTTGTTGGCACTAGCGCTGAGCATACTATCATCAGGGGAGTCTACTGGCGTCTGCTTGGTGAACTTACTGTCAAACTGGCTAACATCATCTTCACCACTCTGTACAGAGAAATAAGTAATGGTAAACAGTAAAACAGTAACAGTCAATCCAGTATTATCTCCTTCAAGGTGTATGGGTCAGGGGCTAAACTACTACAGCCCTGTATATTTCTGGTTAGATATCTGCCAACATCCCTGGATGGGTAATGGAGATGGATGCCTTCATGCATCCCCTTAACTCCCTCACTGTCCACTGCAGAAGGGATGGTAGACTGCCAGAGAAAGGCAACTTCAGACTGCAGTCCACCATGTTCACTTTTCTGATGAACCTGGAACCAAAACTACATTTAGCTATCAACTAAGCATTAAATGGAATTAGCACTTCAAGTTAAAAAAAAAAAAAAAAAATCATCATCATTCAGACCTCCTTTCCCTCCCTAGGGCAGGGTGAGGAGTAGCAACCTCCAGACAGCCCAAGTTTGCCCAGTCCAATGGGTCACGCTTCCATTCACTCATCATTCAAGCCCCCAGAATCCTGGCTCTATTTGATACACCAGAAACTTTCACCACGTTCTGTAGCTTCACATAAACGTATCCGAGAGTCATTCCGAACACTGTTATGTTAAAAAGGGGTGCCAAATCCCTGATCATGCACTTCTTCTCACAATATTCATCCAGCTAGCTCGATCTCTTGTCAGTCCCCTAGCCTCACCAACTTCCATACCTCTCTTCCTCACACAGTCATCCACCATATCCCTCCACCTTCTCCTTGGCCTACCTCGCCTCCTCCCTCCTTCAAATTTGCTCAGATATACCTTTTCACCACTCTATTGTTATTCATTCTCTCCACATGATCATACCATCTCAGTACTCTCTCAATTCTGATGTCCACAGACTTCCTCACTCTGCATCTTTCACGAATTACATTATTTTGTATCCTATCAACTCTCTATCCTATCAACACATCCTCTGCCACTCTTAAACCCACCCTGTTCATCATTCACTGGGACTTCTGATATCTCTCTTAGCTTCTTCTCTATAATTCTTCCATATGCCTTCCCTACAACACTCAATAACCTTATGTCACGGTAATTCTTGCACTCATTTCGCTCACCTGTACAGTATTTTTGTACAGGGGTACGATCACAGCCTTTTTCCACTATGCTGGCACAGTTTCACTCATCCATGCCTTCTTACATAATTCTCCAACAAGCACTTCATTCCACTCTCTCCACTAAACTTAATCATCCCTGCATACACGTCATCAACCACAGCTGCTTTCCCATTTTTCAGCCACTTCACAATGCTCTTCACCTGTGTGAGTGTCACGTTTCCTGGCATTGCATTCCTGCTCTGAGCACCCCAAAAACCAGTCATGTTTACACCCACTCTGCTTTCTCTAATCCCATTCATCAGGCTTCCAAAATATTCTTTCTACCTGATTCTTACTTCATCCCCATGGGTTAACCCTTTCAGGTTAACCCATGGGGATGAAGTAATTCACCGATTCTAACTCCTCCCCTGTTTTGGTCCTGTATTCATCTGCCTTTTCTTTCATCCTCAGTTTCTCGACTTTAAGCCTTTCTCCTTGACTGCTCCTCTCTCTCCTGGTCCACCTCAATCCTCTCAACTTGATCTTTCATGACACTATCATACAATCTGACAAACCTCCACATCGTCCTCTTACGGCCCTCGTATCAGCAACCATTCCCAGCATCGACCTCTCTACGAGCACATAATCAATCAGGTTCCTTTCAACATGATCCCCATTCCCTGTATACCATGTATATTTACATGCATTTTTGTGTTAAAAATATATATATATATATATATATATATATATATATATACATACCAATACAGGTTTGAAAGGTGGGTCGAGCTTCCGATTGATGACATCGTCCCAGTTGATATGCTTGAAGAACAGATGTCGTTTGATCGGTTCGCCGTCATCCGGTCCGCTGCCCAGACGTTGGTTGACTTGACGCTGGAATGAGAATTTGTTTGGGGTTGGCAACACACTACAAATGTTCATTGTCATCATCATCATCTTCCTTTGCATCTCTTACAGCTCTGCCTGTTCCTCCTCATCATCATCATTATCAACATCTTCCTCATCATTATCACAGGCATCACTATCATCATAATCTTCTGTATCATCACAATCCTGACCTTTTCCTACGTAACCCATCTAACCATCTGTGCCCAATGTTTTACAAAAAGACAACTGGGTATTTTTCAAGAATTACCTGCCAGAAAGCATTAATCTAGTACCTATCAAGTTAAAGGTGCCAACACATCTATATCTTATTAAAAACAAAGTGACTTCAAGCTTCCTTTCAAAGATTCTTCATATTAAAGGTTGCCATGATAGTAAGTGACTGAGTGTTAGTGTATGTGTTATGTGTAGGAGTGGGAAAGTGAATGAATGAGTGTGTATATATGTGTGTGAGTGGGCATGTATTTACCTAATTGTGATATACAAGAAGTGAGATACACTCGTGGGGTCCCGTCTCTGTTTCTCAATAAGTCAAATTTAGCTTTAAACTCGTTTAAGTTTTTAGACTGGACGATATCTCTGTCCACGCTATTCCACAGGTCTATACATCTTTAAGGAAAACTATATTTCTTGATATCCTTCAGGCAGCTTGGCTTCTTCAGCTTCATTCCGTGTCCTCTTGTTACTCTCTTATCCCATAAAAACAGATCTTCTTTGTCAATTCTATCTACTCCCACCATGGTCCTGAACACTACTATCATGTTGCCTCTCTTTCTCCTTTCTTCTAAGGAAGACAAATCCAGCTTTTCCAGCCTATCTCTGTACGACAGTTCTGCCAGACGGGACCATTTTGGTTGCTGTTCTTTGAATTCTCTCAATCTTGTGTATATCTTTCTTCTTGTGTGGGCAACACACTACTGCTGCATCTTCTAACCTGGGGCGAATCATGGCCACTATCAATTTTTTCATCATCTCCTCATCCATATAATGAAAAGCTACTCTTATATTAGTCAGGAGTTTATATGTCTCTCTAACTGTCTTGTTAATGTGTTTTTCAGGTGACAAACTGTCCTGGACCAGCACTCCCAAATCTTTCTCTTCTCTCGTTTTTGTGACTGGTTCATTACCCATCAAATAATTCAATGATGACCTCATGGTACTTTTACCCATTTCCAATATTTTACATTTCTTTGCATTGAATTTAGTTTCCCACATCCGGCTCCATTCGTGTATCCTATCCAGATCATCCTGCAGCATTTTACAATCCTCCTCAACCTCTAACTTCCTCAAGATCTTTGCCACATCAGCAAACAGAAAGAGAGAATAAGAATGTGTGTGTGAATGGGCAAATGAAAGAGAGAATGTGACTGTACGTGTGAGTGGACATGTAAATAAGTGTGTATGTGTGTGAGTGGGCAAGTGAATGAGTGAGTATGTGCATCAATGAACATGCATGTGCAAGTAGGTGAATGTGCATGTGTGAGTGAAAGTGTGTGTATGTACTGTACATGCACATGTGTAAACCTTGAGCAACTTGCGGATGAGGTCCCGGGCATCTGGTGTGAGGTAGGGTGGAAGGTTCAGTTTCCCCTTCAGAATCTTCTCTATCGTCTTCTTACGATTCTCTGCCGTAAAGGGAGGCTGCAAAGAGAAACTCAAATAATACGCTGTATCATCATCCTTGACAAATATATTATGAGGGAACGGTTAGGATGAATAAATTAGAAAATCTAAAAGTATACTAGAAGGAATCAATAGCACCAAGTCAAAAGGATCACTCTTATTCTTCATTATGATCAATATCCAAATCCTGATTCTCACCCCAGAGAAAGCACAAAAACACAATAAAACAACATAGCAAATGAAATGGGGCAAACACACAAATCCAAAAATTTAAGATACTGGTTCCAAATCACAAGCAAAGGCCATACCGTAATTAAACTTCTTTTTGTTTTGCATGGGAGGGTTAATACCTACCTCTTCCTCCTCCCCTCTCTCTTTCAGTCCCCCCCCTCTCTCTTTCAGCATGCATTATACACAAATATGCACAACAGATAAACATCACTACATAGGCTATTCAGTATACCCACTGCGCCAGTCAGCATGTCATACATAAGGGCACCCAGGGACCACCAATCCACTGCTTTGGCATGTCCAGTTCTTGTTAGGATCTCAGGAGCCATGTATTCTATAGTACCACAGAACGTGTGTGTTACCGAATCATCCTGCCAACAAAAAAGGTACGTATCACCACCATCATCATTATTATCACTGTGTGTGTTGCAAACTGTCCTGGGAAGAGAAAAAGTTGGTGTGGTTGTGTAAAACCTGGCCATTCACTGTTTAATAGAAAACAATGGTGCATTTAGTGATAAATGTTCCTGTGACGATTACCAGCTTCAGTGTGAAAAATATGTTAAATGAAAGCACGTTAAACGATGATTTACTGTACCTACAAGATGGCACATTAACAGCAAAATGGTAAAAGATGCCAATACCTGAATTTTCTCCTTGCATAGTCCAAAGTCAGTTAGCTTGACATGACCAAACGAGTCGAGCAGGATGTTCTCAGGCTTGAGGTCTCGGTAGATAATGCCCTCAGAGTGTAGATGCTCCAATGCCAGTATGATTTCAGAAATGTAGAAGCTGTGGATATAGTATTAAAATTATTATTATTATTACTGCAGTCATATGCTGCTTAAAGTCCTTCAGCACAAAATCTGTTCACTTTAAAGTCTGGGGACCTATAAGAATATCATCATCACCATCATCATCATCATCTGGACCTCCTTTCCCTCCCTAAGGCAGGGTGAGAAGTAGCAACCTCCAGACAGCCCAAGTTTGCCCAATGCAATGGGCTACGCTTCCATTCATTCACCATTCAAGCCCCCGGAAACCTGGATCTATCTGATACTACAAAAAAACATTCACCACATTCTGTAGCTTCACATAAATGTATCTGATAAAAGTCAATCCGGACGTTGTCAGATTAAAAAGGGGTGCCAAATCCCTGTTCATGCACTTCTCACAACATTCATCCAACCAGCTCAATCTCGTCAGTCCCCTAGCCTCACCGACTTCCATACCTATCTTCCTCACACACTCATCCACCACATCCCTCCACCTTCTCCTTGGCCTACCTACCTCACCTCCTCCCTCCTTCAAATTCGCTCAGATAGGCTATACCTTTTTCACCACTCTATTGTTATCCATGCTCTCTACAAGACCATACCATCACAGTACTCTCTCTTCGATTCTGGTGTCCACAGACTTCCTCACTCCGCAACTTTTACAAATCAAATTATTTCATATCCTATCCACTCTCTGCATTCCACATACATTCCTCAGCAGTCCCATCTCCATTGCTCTCACTCTTGACTTTTCATTTTCATGCCACACCATAGTCTTACATCCATATGCTAAAGTTGGCACTAACACTTCTCCATGTAAGCCTCACACAGCTGCGACACTCAAGCCTCTGTTTCTTATAAAGGCCTTCATAGCAACGGCTACTTTCTTTCCTTGTGTCACTCTACTTTGCACTTCTTTTACACTATTTCCTCCCTTTTCTATCACTGTACCCAGGCATTTGAACTCTCTCATCAATTCCAGTCTCTCTCCATTCACTGTAACATCACACTGGATGTCACCTTCTCTCTCTATTACAATCACTTTACTCCTTTTCTACATTTACTCTCAGGGCATGACACTCACAGATGTCAGCAAAACTCAGCACCAGCCTACCAAGTTCTTATCTGGTACTTGCAAGTAGCACTGCATCATAAAAGAATATACTGGTTTAAAAAAAAATAATAATAAAAAAAAAAAATAAATAAATAAGGCCGAAGAATGGGACATATCAAGCACATGCACACGCAAAGCAGTATAGCTGCATGATGGCCAGCCAGCATCCCAAAACAAAGTGATTACGCTGCCAGCCGTACGATATGCGATACATGTACTGTATAACCTATAGAGATACACTGTAATACTGTTCATAAGTCTTAATATTTTTCTTCTTTCCCCTACTTGCATAAAGGCATTAAAAAATATACCAAAAAGCAGTAAAAAGTTTACTAACAAACACTAAAATGTTCACTGTATGACAGTGTCATCAATGCCAGCTGAAGCAGCTGCGTCCAGTTGCTATTTTATAGGCTATGTACTGTATTACTGTTTTAATTTTGGCTTTTTATACTGTACTATAATTTAAAAGCAATGCACTCCAATCGGATTGAGCCTATGAAGGTTTATATCCAAGGGGTGGTTGGGGCTTACTGCTCACGAAATGCCACTCAGGGATAAGTGAGGCTGGTCACGCTCATCCTAAGTGTCAAGACCAACTTGCCTAGCCCCGGACTCCTACGCTCCTCATGGGACAACGTAGGATTGGATGATGGATGGATGGATGGATGGAATATACAGTACAGTACATACTATATACCTGTATATATGTAACAATATACAGTATACAGTGCATAAGTTACAATGGTTGCTTAACGTACAGATCACTTAACGTCCTACCACGCGGCACGCGACTGTACTATGATTATATTATATTAGGTTTGGGTGGTTATGGCCCTGTATGTGGGTACTCACACCCAAGTAAGGGTGAATGGAGATCTGAGTGATGAGTTTTCAATGAATGTTGGTGTGCACCAGGGGTCAGTTTCGAGCCCCTTGTTGTTTACCATGGTACTTGAATCCATCTCCCATGACTTCAGAAATGGACTCCTGTGGGAGATGTATGGTGATGATTTGGTGTTGATTGCAGAGAATGGAAGGGAGGCAGAGGAAAGATTTAAGTGGAGAGATGGTATGGGGCACAAGGGCTTAAGGGTAAATGCAGATAAAACAAAAGTGATGGTATCTAGGGCTGGTGGCAGTACTGTCTAAGAACAGGGAGAGTGGCCACGTATGATTTGCCACAAGGGCGTGGGAAGTAATTCCATCTTGTGCAGTGTCTGTGATAAGTGGGTGCATATGAGATGTAGTGGTATTAGAGGCAGACTGCAAGATAATGCTGATTTCATGTGTGCAGTGTGTCAGGGAGGAGCAGGTGGAGACTGACAAGTGTGAATGGATTGAACTTGCTGGTGAGTCTCTTGAGTGTCTGAAAGAGTTTTGTCATTTGGGAGACATGTTATGTGCCAGAGGTGGGACTGAAGCTAGCTCTGTGGCTACAGTGAGGAGTGGTTGGAAGAAGTTCAGGGAGCTGTTGCCTCTCCTGACAATGAGAGGGCTCCCCCTCCATGCTAAGGGATCTTTGTATGCAGCATGTGTAAGAACTGTAATGCTGTATGGTAGTAAGACATGGTCAATAAAGGAAGAGGATATTCGTAGGCTCAAACGTACGGAAATGACAATGATTAGGTGGACATGCAGTGCATCCCTGAGTGTGAGGCCTGGGGTGGCTAGGTTTACGACGGAAGAGTTGAGGGGTAGGATAGGACTATAGTGTGTTGGTGTTGTGATGAGGAGAGGTAAACTGAGATGGTTTAGGCATGTGGAGAGGATGAGGGATGATAATTGGGTGCAGAGGGCGAGAAGTGTTAATGTTCGGGGTAGGGTTGCAAGAGGTAGACTGAAAAAGACAAGGGACAAGGTCACTGAACGTGACCTCCGGGATAAGGAACTGAATAGGGAAGCTGCCAGAGAGTGAGCAGCATGGAAAGCCACCAATGGGTGACCAAAGCCAACACATGCATGCGTGTTGGAGCCATCAAAAACAAACGAATGATTATTATCACTACTACCATCAACAAGAATATTCATTACTTACACATACACATGCATGTGTGCACACACACACACACACACACACACACACACACACACACACACACACTCTCTCTCTCTCTCTCTCTCTTTACCCACCATGCTGTATCCTCCATAAAGATCCCCTCACGCTCCAGATGCATAAACAGTTCCCCGCCAGAAAGGTATTCCAGGATAAGGTACAACTTGCCACCTGTCTGGAACGCATACACCAGGTCCACGATGAATGGATGCTGTTGAGAAGCAGAATGAAACAGATAAAATACAGTCTCTCTCATCATATCATTAATACTGTTTATAAAGGCTCTAACATGCTTGCTTGTGTTGGCCTCTCCATGTTGCTCGATTTCTAGCAGCCTCGTGGAAGTAAAACTCTGCTTGTAACTTCATCAACCCTCTTGTGACCCAAAGATGCAACTTGCATCCAACTGTGGCCAAGCACTCAACATCCCCCACCCCATACTGCATGGGACCTCACATAGCCAACCCCCCTGCCCACATGTACAGCCACAAGCCAAAAGTTTATTCAGTAACTATTTATTCTTCTGCCTGCAATTTTGCTTCAACCTCCATACTACTTTTTCTCTAATACTGTACCCCTGAATAGTTGTATTTCCTGTCTGTGTTGTAGACACGACTAGCACAAGCTTTTATAAAATACTGTAAATACATTATTATTTCACTGGACATAACCTGTGTCATCTGGTAATGTGTGGTTGGATTCTAGTTTGATGCTATCTGCGTTGAATGGTAACAAGTGGTTGGAATTTCTGCTAACACCACGGTCATGAGAGGGTTAATATTTTTTAAGACATACATAAAACTTAAACCATGTTTCCTCTTGATGAATCCTCAGACTGTGGTTGGCCATGATACAGATGATGTTTTCTATGGAATGGAAGGTACACAAAGTGCCTAAACCATCTAATTTTTTCCCAACAGATGCTAGGAACTGATGGGAAAATATAAATACTGTATGGTACCAACATGCTTAATACAACTTGTTACATTGTGCCAGTCTAAGCTTGGAATTTTACAGAATGAGTAAAAGTTCACAGAGAGCCTCCTGCCTTCCATATTTTTCATTCCTCCTTGAATATCAGAGTGTATTCTTCCATCTCATAATCTTTTGTTGTGTGCCTCATACTGTTATTCCATAAATGCATTTCATATGACACTTTTAAGCACCAATGTCAGCAAGGAAGTGCCAATAAACTTTTGTACAGTAGTAGTAGTACTTGTTCCCTAAACTACTCAGATAGTAAATGGAACTGGATCCAAAACTGATCCTTAAGGGACTCTGAAAAGAAGGGGAGCAGAATCAGAGCTAACATCATCAACAACCACTCTCCGAGATCTGTCCAACAAAGGGCAAAAAAGCACTATCACAAATGCCATAAAAATACAGATCATCCAACAATTGTTTATGATCTACTGTATCAAAAGATGCATACAGATCCCACAGAACTAGGAGAGAGGTCATCCCACTACAGGTGTTTGCCACCATGTCACTATGAATTCTTGTTAATGCAGTTTCAGTTGAGTGGTATATTCTGTATGGTGACTGAAGAACAGGAACAACTCTGTTCTGTTCCAGTAATGGTACTGACCTTGACTGCCTCAAGAATGTTGCGTTCAGCCTTGGTGTGCGCTGTGTCTTTCTGGTTCCTGACGATGGTGGCCTTTTTCAGTACCTTCATGGCAAAGATTTTACCGCCACCACGACCACCACTCATCTTGCGCACCTGAAAATTATACAAAACGGTTAGCAGATTGGGCAAATATGGGCTGTCTGGGCATTGCTACTCCTCACCCCGCCCTTGGGTGGGAAAGGAGGTCCGGATGATATCATCATCATCATCATCATCATCCGGACCTACTCTCTATAAATCATCATCATCCGGACCTCCTTTCTATATATCATCATCATCATCCGGACCTCTTTTCCCACCCAAGGGCAGGGTGAGGAGTAGAACACACAATTAAATCGTGAATCTTATCAGTTGTTCTCTGCATTCCTTTAGTATCCAATTAGAGATTGCATCAGGCCCTGGGACCTTCCTCACATCTTGAGTTTTCAGTAATCTGTACATTTCTTGCACTTCAACTTTTACTTCTTTTAACACTACATTCCTTGTCACTCCCTCCACCTCCACAAAATCACTTTCTCTTGTGAGGACTGATTGGAAGCATTAGTTTTCATTATTTCAGCTTGCATAATCACTTCTTAATAGACATTTCCTTCTACTTTTAGCTCATTGATTCCTTCCTTTTGTTTCAATTTACCATTAACAAACCTGTATAACAATTTAGGTTCATCCTTACATTTGTCAATTATATCTTTTTCGAAGTTTCTTTCTTCCTCTCTATGTATTCTTGCATATTCGTTTCTAGTTCTTTTATATTCTTCCTTTGTTCTATCATTACCTCTCTTTCTCCATTTGTTCCATGTCATTTCCCTTTGTTTTTTTGCTATCATACACCTTTTGTTGAACTAGTCATTTCTCTAGTTCCTTTTCTGTGTGTGTGTGTGTGTGTGTGTGTGTGTGTGTGTGTGTGTGTGTGTGTTGATGAGAGGCAGGGTACAAAAGCCAGGAACATACAGCATATAAATACCAGTATATATTTTTTATAGACAGATAGGTATAGATATTGATAGCCAGAGAGAGAGGGACGGATGGATAAAATTAGATAGATAAATAGACAGACAGAGAGACACAGACAGATAAAATAGGGGGGAGCGAGGTAGGATATAAAGTCAAAGAAAATATGGGGGGGGAGGAGTGAGGAAGGGTAAAAAAAAAAAAAAAAAAAAATGACAGAGGAATAACCAAATCCCGCCCAACTGCACAAGCCACACTCTCATTCACTCACCATTCAAGTTCTTGGAATCCTGACTCCCCTTCACAGGAACACACATTCACACTTGCAATTATCAACAAAGCACAAACCATCACTTACCTGGAAGACCTTGCCATAGCCACCCTTGCCAAGCACTTTGAGCAGTTGGAAATCCGAAGGTCGCACCTTTTCCATACCAGGGTTGACCGTACTGTCTGACAGCTGTAGTGTCTCAATGCCCTCCGTCCTGAAATGGACACAGGTGATATTAAGAAACAACAATGTACCGATATGTAACATGGTGCTGAAGGAGCAGGTGGTGACGAAGAGGATCTATGTAGTTGCCAGGAGGAAAATATGGAAGTTGAAAACCAAGCTGAACAAGAAGCTGTTGACAGAAGTGTTAATGAATGGTACAGAGCTCTAAAAACAATCTCTTGGGAGTTACTGATTCAGTGTGTGGATGGAAAATGGGCCCTCCGAGACATAAGGTAACATGGTGGTGGGATGAGGGTGTAGAAGTCATAGTTAAGGAGAGAAGATTTCCTGGAATGGAAAAGGGATGATAACAGAGAAATACCTGACTCCCAAGCACTGGACTAGGAAGGAGGTATAGGCTAACAGAGTAAAATCTGAATCTTGGGGACATTTATTGGATAACCTAAACACCGCTGAATGACAGAATGTGCCATTCATGGTGGCATATCAGATGAAGAGGGAAAACAAGGACACCATAAGTGAGCACTGTACAAAGAATAAAGGAAAGGTAGTGGTGGACAGTGAGGATTTTCAAGATGCCTGGAGAGAGCATTCTAACAGGCTGCTGAATGAGGAGCCTAACTGTAACATGGAAGGTTTGGAATCACCAGATTCAATGCTTGGCCCTTGGTCTTTGATTGACCTTGCTACTGTGAGTAGGGCAATAGGCTGGATGCAATTAGGGAAGGTGGGGTGCGTGTCTGTGTTAACTACGGAACTGCTGAAGGCCTCACAAGATATAGGAGCAGGTTGATACTGATTTGACGAATGCTGTACATTCATATATGAGTGTGTTGTCCCAAAAGAATGGCTGAAAAGTGTGACTGTAAAAGTGCACATGGGGAAGGGTGATGTCCTGGGAAGAGAAAATTATAAACATTTGCAGTTTGCCACAAAAGTGTGGGAAGTAACTCCATCCCGTGCAGTGTTTGTGATAAGTGAGTGCATAGGAGACATAGTGGTATTAGAGGTGGGCTCTGAAATAATGCTAATTTTGTGTGTGTGGTGTGTCGGGGAGAGATAATTGTCAGGCGTGAAAGCCCTGATCATGCTCGCAAGTGTCTTGAGTGTGTGGAGGACTTCTGTTACTTGGGTTATGTTATGTGCTGAAGGTGAGGCTACACTCTGTGGCAAGGGTAAGAAGTGATTGGAGGAAGTTCAGGGAGCTGTTGCCACTCATAACATTGAAAGGGCTCTCCCTCCATGTTAAGGGATCTTTATAGGCGGCTTGTGTTGGAAGTGCAATTAAGTACAGTAGTGAGATGTGGACAGTACAGGAGGAGAATATTTGCAGGCTCAAACGTAAGGAAATAACAATGATTTGACGGATGTGTAGTGCATCCATGAATGAGAGCCTGGGGGGATTCGATTTATGTGACATGAATGTATATGGTGTTATGATCCACTCATTTGATGTAGTGCTGCTCTTGGGTGTCTGCCCTTTCCTCTCCTCCATCCTTCTTTCCTTCCATCCTCTTCTGTCTTTCCTTCAGTCTGTCCTCGTCCTTCTGCCCGAGGGTGACTTTACATTCCCTCTTCTGCCTTTCATTCCTTCATTCTTTCCTCTTCCTTTGGCCTGTGGGTGCCTCTGCACTGAGTTACAAGCAAAGTGGTTTCCTGTACACCAGGAAACCATTTACTACGCTGGGTGGTAATCATATAACCAAATTTTGGCGCCTGGTGGTCGAGTGGGTAATTACTGCGCTCCAATCGGATCGAGCCAGTGAAGGTTTATATCCAAGGGATGGTTGGAGTTTACTGCTCACGTAATGCCACTCAGGGATGTGTGAGGTTGGTCACCCTCATCGTCAGGACCAACTGCCTAGCCCCAGGCTCCTACATTCCTCATGGGGCAACATAGGATTGGATGATGGATGGATGCATTAAAAGAGGTAGACTGAGATGATTTGGGCATGTTGAGATGAAGAACAACTGGGTGCGGAAAGTAAGAAGTGTTAACATTACAGGCAGGGTTGTGGGAGGCAGAATGAAAAAGACCTGGGACCAGGCCACAGAGTGTGACCTCAGAGATAAGGGACTGCATAGGGAGGCTGCCAGAGATTAAGCAGCATGGATAACCACCATTAGGTGACCAAAGCCAATGCATTCAGCCACGCTAGAGCCTTTATAACTGATAAGATACAAAATTATATGATATGCATCATTTTCATTATTCCAATTATCTATCTAAACTCAGTCACTTCAACTATGGAAGGGGGTGGCAACACACAAATTACCTCCAAGTCACTTTGTCTTCCGTTAGACTGCCATTCCTCCACAACGCTCATCAAAATGCATCTCCACCACATCTCTCCATCGCATCCTCAGTCTATCCTCCCTCAACCTCGTCCTCAGTCTCTCCCTCCCAACTCACACCATACTCATTCATATAACTCTCCACTAAATACCTTCACCTCAACTTCAGTCTCTTCCTTCACTTCATTCATATACACTCTCCTAGTCAGTCTCTTATTCTCCTCACTCTGATAGGGTTAACCCGTTAACTGCTCTATACAGCCTGCGCTGTTCCGAGTGTGACTGGTCAATACAGCCCTGGCTGCGCAGCTGAATTTCGAATATAGTGCCATGGTGACCAAGGCCGACCCATGCAAGCATGTTTGAGCCTTCAAAAACAAAACCGAAACTGAAACCGAAAAAGAAAACGAAAACCATACATTCCAATGGGGAATTAGACACTTCGATGTTCATCCATGGCTTTACTAGGTAAATATTGAGCAAATATTTCGTTACTATATACAGGACTTTGGCATGTGTTCTCGCAATTCCTAAGACAAAATTTGGCCTTTGTGAAATTTCATTTTTACCCTATGTCTGCGCACCAGGGACACCTCCAAAAACCCGCCATGCACAATTAACGGGTTAAATACTGAAGATATGCCTTCACCTGTCACTTTATAAGCTCTGGCTTAACTCATGACAGGCATAAGTGGCATACCAACACTCATCTGTAACTGGCTGAAATGTTTACTGTCAACAGGTTAAGAACACACTGAGGTGGTTTGGCCATGTGGAGAGGATGGAGGGTGAAAGACTGACGAAGAGAGTGTATGTGAGTGAGGTGGAGGGTGGAAGAGGGAGGGGGAGACCGAGGATGAGATGGAGGGATGGGGTGGAGAGGTATATGAGAGAGGGGGGTGTGAGTTGGGAGCAGGGTGGTGAAATGGCGGGGGACAGGGCGACTTGGAGGCGATTTGTTTGTGGCCACCCCAAACGGGATTGAGGCGTCTGGCAATAGATAGATAGGTTAAGAGCTTACACAGTATAAGAAATTATTTGTGTGTGTGTGTGTGTGTGTGTGTGTGTGTGTGTGTGTGTGTGTGTGCACATGTATGCATGCATGTGTAAAAACCCAAAACAGTACTTACTGGAGAATGGCATTCATATCTGGGCCCTGCTCATACTGGCTCTGTAAAGGAAAATATACCATACTTTAAGAACAATATAATAATAATAACTGAAAATATTAATAATAATAATAATGATAATAATAATAATAATCTATCTATCTATTGCCAGACGCCTCAATCCCGTTCAGGGTGGCCACAAACAAATCGCCTCCACGTTGCCCCATCCTCCGCCATTTCACTGCCCTGCTCCCAGCTCACACACCCCTCTCTATAATAATCATCATCATCATCATCATCACCATCATCCCTTATTTTCTTAAGTATTTCAAACCTCTTAGATACAGCTCAGTTTGGTGGCCTTCATAGCATCTGTTAAATTCAGACATGATTACTCAATGGTAGAGCACCTGACTCTGGACTAAAGAGTCGTGAGTTCGCACCGCTCCCACGTTAACTGCCAAGCCAGGAGAGGTAGCGCTCTCCTGTCACCTAGCTGGATGTAGCAGCCGTGGCTCAGTGAGTTAGAGCTCCCTGACCAAAGGGTCGGAGGTTAGAGTCCACCCTAGGGTCATTGGTAGACATTAGGAAGGGCATCCAGTCATAAAGTGCTACACATTCCAAAACATAAGTCTTCAACCCAGGGGCAACGCCTTAGCCTTTATAAAAAAAAAGGGGACACGGTGTTTAAAAAATAAAAAAAATCCAGTGTATCAGATCTGTAATAGCATGGGAGTCTACTGTATTTTGAACTTCCTTGCATCTCAAAACTCACAAGAGGTCTGAGGGTAGCAAAAATAAAAGCAAAATATATCCAAGGAGTAACAGTTAATTGCTAAAGCAACATTCTGCATGACTTGCTTAAATGACAGAGGGAGAGAGAGAGAGAGAGAGAGTGCACACACACACAAACTTGTGAAATGTCTGGTAGCAGTATGAGTGAAGACAGATGTAGCTATTCTCTCTCTCTCTCTCTCTCTCTCACACACACACACACAACCCAAGCATAAGACAGTTACTAGATACGGGCCCAGGTGTTTACAGGAGCAGCTGGTGATGTAAGATTCCTTCAGTGTCTTATAACCACAACAAATTAAATACTTCAAGTGCACAGTCATGAACATCCAATGGGCACCTCATGGCAGCATAGAGTATACTGAACATCCTGTATAGTAAGCTCTTATTACAGTATATGACAGGGATTATTTGTTCCCATCAATACCACTGTCATTATTACCACCATCACCAATACATACAAGTATATCCGGTACCTATATATACAGTAGTTACCCCTCCACAAACATCACGCATCATTCAACACCACCATCATCATCAATGTGACCTTTTTTCCCACACAACCATAACAAATGAAACACTTCAGATGCCCAGTCATGAGCATTGCATGAGCACCTCATGGCAGTGTACAGTGTGGTATATATAGTCAGCTTTTACTATGACAGGGACAGTATCAACATTATCCTCACTTTTACCTTTCTTTTTTTTTTTTCCCAGAACCACAACAAATCAAACACCCTGGATGCTCAGCCATAATCATCCGATGGCCAAGGCTCATATTTTTGTCTTACAAGTAGGCTTGCTAGCACCTCTTCCTTCTTGTTTGTTTGTTTTTTGTCTATAGGACCTGATTTAAGGTCAGAATGTAACCTCAGGGATAAAGGAGTGAATTGAGAGGGTGCCAGATATCAAGCAAGTAATGCTGATATACCGGTAAGGTGACCATGGCTGATGCATGCAACTATAGTATGTTAGTTTGATCAGGATAGGTTATTCAGGCTAGCAGGGTTTGATTTGGGTAGGTTTTTAAGGTATTTTGATTAATTTCCATGACTTTATTGTGTACAGTATATGACTAATGATTTTCTGCTAATTTTGATTTTATTTCCAACACAACTTCATCCCCCTCAGCAGGTAGAAGTCATTTGTGACAAAAATACGTCACAAACTGATCAACACATGTAAAAAGTCATTGCAAAATTATGAAACATGGGTGCAACAAAGGAACAAAAAAATCCATTTCAGCTTACTATGAGAGAGTTCCTCTGAAACCACGAGAGAGTTTGTATGAAAAATAAGCATATGTATGTCCTCCATCTTAAAATTATGTATATATACCAGTCACTTGGGTGGCAGCACGAGGAAATAAGCAATAATTAGCACGTTTCGACTATTGGTGCGTCTGAGCCCTACAGTATTGTACTGTATGGAATATATATATATGTATGTATATAAAAAGGTCCCTCTCCCGGAAAACTATCTTTTAATTTATAAAAAACTGGCGGTGGTAGGAAAAATAAAATAAGGTTACAATAATAGAGTCTGGCTCATTCTCTCACCTCCTCCACCTCAATGGCGTCATCGTCAGACTGGTCGCACTCTATTGCATCCTCTTCTTGCAACTCTAAGTCGAATAGCCCCGGAGCGGCCATTTTTCAACGATGCAAGGTCAACCACTTCCCTCAGTCAGCCTAAAATCGGGAGAAATGGTTAATAGCGTGACAACCCTGCGACGTGCGGGCGTGAGCCTCCATCAGCTGGACCAAAACACAGGATGAGGCGCCACCTTGGACAAAACTCACCACACCAATAACAATGGTATTATTTGTAAAAATATATAGATATATAGATATATATATTGTTTAAGTATTCATCAATATTATATTCATTATACTTGGAAAGTATTTCAAATCAATAAGAAGACAGAATTTGATTTGTTGAAATTCGCTTAGACGGCAAAATATGCAACATATGTAGAACAATGGTATTGATTTAGCGTAAGTAATAACAATGAAAATTATGTATCATTAAAGTCGCAGTCATTATTCCAAACAAGAATAACCAAATGGGACTCCAGAACAAAGTTGGTGAACGAGACAAACTCGCTCAGTTAGCAAAACTGGATATCAACTAATTGTATCTTAACTGGAGCTTCCTTTGTGATAATTATCATTTTCGGAAGTAAGCAATGTTCAGTCAACAATTTCCTTCACCATGAGACATAATATACCTAACTATGGATTAGTACGATATGAAAAGCACACGAGGACAAACCCTGAACCCAAAATAACAACACATTAAGCAATTCTCCAGTCACAGTGATACTCTCTTTTTGTGAGAGTACGTGACATTCCGAGCACATGTGCATATGAAACTGCATCACTGACACTACCAATGTGTAACTTCTAACCCAGATTAGTATTCAGGCCAAGGCCTAACTTAGACAAGAAGGGCCAAGTTCTTGTGTCGTATTTACAAAGGATCTTGGTATAACTAAGAGACGGAGGCTCTAGAATAATGAATAATTGTCTGAAATCTTTCTTGTCATAATTCATCACTGCGCTAATACTTTAAGTAATTCTGAAGCTTTTGGCAACTATATGAGTGAAAAGGTATATAGAAATGAGCATTAAAACCAAGGATATTTATAACTATGGAATCTGCTTCCGATCTACTTTTACTTCTAAGCATCTACGTTCACTGTTTCTGCCAGTACCTGCTTCTTTAAATCACATAATCCCATCAAAGTTACTCTTATAGTTATCTAACGGGAAAATGTGCTAATATAAGTGCTGAGAGCTTTAAGTGGGGGTATCTTTATTATTGTTCCTCTTTTTCTCTGTACATACCTCTTTAAATCTACGAAATACCATGACTACTAATCTTACAATAGATTACGTGTGAAAATTTGCTAATATATTATTCTCACAAGGTTTTAAATAGGCTACGTTACTGCCTTTTCTTCCTACCAATACATATCACTACATATAGCCTACAAAATATCATAAGGACAGTTTTGTAATAGTCTAGGACGGAAAACTTACTAATATATATATATATATATATATATATATATATATATATATATATATATATATATATATATATATATATATATATATATCGTTGAGTTATAAGTAGACTGTCTGCTGTATTCTCCGTTGTAGGCTGTAATATACTGTAATAACACTGCAAACATTAATACAAAAAGATTGATCTATCTGTCTATCTATCTATCTAGGTTGTCTGTATATATCTACCATTTATTGTCCCATCAGGAGCTTTGGGGCCCTAAGCTAGGCTACTCAGTCTTGACATTTAAAGTGAGTGAGCAGCCTCGCACGACTCTAAGTGGCATTATGTGATCAGAAAACCCCTATAGAGCTATGATATTATTACAGATTAAATAATTACTGTTTATTTAAATACATAATGGTAATTTTAGCACACTTGTTTAACGGTTAATTTTGACACCATCATTATGACCATCATCATCATCATCATCACCATCATCATCATCATCATCATCGCCATTATCATCATCATCATCATCGCCATTATCATTATCACCATCATCATCATCATTAGTCCATACAATAAGGTAAGAGTGACCAGTTAACAATCCCTGAGTAGCATACTGTGATTTGTAACCCTCTATTCGCTTGGGTAAATCGGATGGGGCGCCTTAATCCACTAGCCCACCAAGAATGCATTTAGGTATAACCCCCCGGACAATAAGGCATAAGATCAAACGACAGAGTATCAGCAGACCATGGGTATCACTACATCAGGTGAGTGGATGGTAGTGTTACGAGGTAAGAATGCGTCTTCTTGATTACCAGTCAAATTTATTATACGGATCTTCGCCAGATGAGAAAAAGTCAGATACCATCGAGACACTTCAGAAATGTTGCTGTGTGTGTGTGTGTGTGTGTGTGTGTGTGTGTGTGTGTGTGTGTGTGTGTGTGTGTGTGTGTGAGAGAGAGTACGAGGATGCAGACAGAAATAGGAACAAAACACATCCAGTCACTTAAACCTCAGACAGAGTACCAAGTGGAAGGGACTCAAGTTTTAGGCCACATTACAAAACACACACCAAAGCAATGTACAGGAAAAAGCACCACTGGGCCAGAAAAACAATATACGAAAAACAGTAGGGCCTTAAAAACAAAAGACAACAAGGAGGGCAGGAGATCAGGCTGTGTTGATTGTCTTGATTGTCTCCTTTATCTGACAGAGCGTTGGACACTACGGGAGTCATTTCTGGTCATTGTCTTTTGTTTTGACTGTAACAGTGGGCCAAAACAATAGAAAAAACAACAGAGGATTATAAACAGGAGGCAGGAAGGAGGGCAGGAGGGAGGGCTGTTATGTACTGCCTCTTCCATTCAACATAACACTAGCAGTTGGACCTAATTATCTAAGGGAGGATTCTCTCTCTCTCTCTCTCTCTCTCTCTCTCTCTCTCTCTCTCGTTTTTTGTCTGTACTACATTAGAAGGACGCATCGTGCCGATTGTGTACCCAATTTTTTAACACGAGACAGAGAGAGAGAGAGAGAGAGAGACAGACAGACAGACAGACAGGCAGGCAGAGAGAAAGTGTAAATTTTTCCTTGTAGTACACATCTCAGACACTCCTAAATAAACACACACACAAACACACAAAGGTATACGTGTACACAGAACAGGCGAAACTTGGAATTTAACATCCGTAGACTTTCAGGCAGCAAAATTTCTTAACGAATGATTATATAGCCGATCGAAAGTTAGGTTAGGTCACTTTGGGCAGGGTTTGGTCTGATTAGGTAATTTTTGGTTGGGTTGGGTTCAGTTCGACTAGATATAGACGGATTAGGTTAGATTGCTTTAGAATACGTCGGTTTTGATAGATTTTGGGTTGGGTTTTATTTGGTTGGGTTAGGCTGGGTTAGGTTCAGTTGGATTAGGTCATTTTAGGCTTGACTGGGTCGGATTAGGTCGGGTATGGTATGGTTAAGTGAGACTGGGTAGGATTAGGTAGGGTTAGATGCGGTTAGACTGCGTCAGAATTGGTTAGGATAGGTATGATGAGGTTAGGGGAGATTGTGAGGTTAAATACAATTAGACTGGGTTAGGTGAGGTTAATTTAGATTAGGTTGGGTTAATTTAGGTTGGATTAGGTGTGGGTGGTGTATCTGTGTGGGTGCCTGTGGTTCAAATGACTGGTAATCTTACCTGTGTGTGTGTGTGTGTGTGTGTGTGTGTGTGTGTGTGTGTGTGTGTGTGTGTGTGTGTGTGTTCTTACCTTACCTAATTGTTCTTACCTAATTGTATCTTTACAGGAATGAGTCAAGCTCGTACTGTCCCGTGTCTTAAACCATATTTATCGTACATATCCTTAAATTTGTGAATTGTTTTGGCACACACTATTTCATTCGGTAGTGCATTCCATTGATCAATTGCTCTGTTTGGGAAATTGAATTTCCTTACGTCTTTATCACCTCTCTTCTTATGCAGTGTGTGTGTGTGTGTGTGTGTGTGTGTGTGTGTGTGTGTGTGTGTGTGAGAGAGAGAGAGAGAGAGAGAGAGAGAGAGAGAGAGAGAGATGAACAGAACGCCATTTTTTGTGGGGGTGGGGGTGGGGGGGACTACGAAGATGGTTAGGGCCATATTCTAAGGGATTTGGGGGATTTCTTAGCGATTTACTCTGCTTTGGAAATGTCGTCACACCTTCTCTTAACCGATTTATTGCTCACATTACACGTCAGTATCCTCTTGTATGTTACTGATACAAATTACGTCGAGGTTAAAACGTACCTACGATCGTCCGGAGATTTCTTGACGACTTCCTCTGAGCGACTTACTCAGAATTAAGTAAAAAGCTAGTACTACGCCTCAGCCTCTTTTCCATGACACTTCTTCGTGACTAGCATGATATTCTAATGGTAATCTATTGCCACAGCTCGGAATTGAAAATTAAGAGATGGTACTTTTTGCCTACTTGAAGTGATCAGAGTATAGGAAATATTTATCTACTAAGCGGGGTCCAGATTCTACCTATATATCTATTATCAGAAGCTTCAATCCCGTAAGGGGTGGCCACAGACAAATCACCTCCACATCGCTCTGTCCTCTGTCATTTGGATGCCCTCCTTCCAACTCACACATCCCTTCCCTCATACTCGTATTTGTCTCCACTCCATCCCTGCTGTCTTTAGCTCTTATTGCAAAAACGATCCCCAGTTACGAAAGGGAGTTGACCGTAAGTACATTGGCTAATACAGTAATGTGCATACCTTCTACAGACTCTGAAATAAGAGTGTGAAAATCAGGAACAAGTGTTCAGAACGTCCACCCACCACCACCATGACGAGAAGAATGAAGGGGTGAGGTGGGAGGGGAGGCGATATGTGCTTTGTGGTAACCCCCTCATGATCGAGACCTTCTATTCCAGCTAAGGTTCTCGACTGCTAAGCCATAAATACCGCTAACCTTGCTCTCATTAATCTCTAGAAGGTAACTGAAAAATATCCAGAAAACAGCTGAACAGGGGCCCATAAGCACTGGAAAGTCGTTTTTTTTTTTCTTATCTTTAAAACATAGCTAGATTACTCTTGTCCTTAAGCGTGAATAACTGCTGCTAAATGGAGGTTGATATCTCTAGATCTAGAAAAATACTCTGGCAACACTAACTAAAGTCAGAGAATTGAATTCACCTGAGTGGGTCATAGGAGCCTAGACCAGTTGATCTATCTATCTATCTGTCTATCTGCAAGACGTCTTAATCCCGTAAGGGGTCGCCACAATCAAATTACCTCCATATCGCCCTGTCCCCTGTCATTCCGCTGCCCTTCCCCCAACTTACACCATCCTCTCTATATACCTCTCTACTCCATCCCTCCGTCTCATCCTCGGGGGAGGACTACATCCAGTGAGTGCATGACGGGGACCTCCATCGATATGAAAATGAAATTCTCTAGATCAAGCGCGGAAGGCAACCTCATCAGCTTCATGTTCACTTTTTGAATCCTACGGCGTTTTTTCTTACTTTAGTCCTGCTGTTCAGGGATGTTTTTTTTTCAAGTGATTAGAAATGTTTGGAGCTGGTGAGGACAGATACAGCCTCCATTAACCCATTCCCAGCCTGGAGTTTCTCCCAAAGTTTAGGATAATCGTCTGTAGTTAGCCAGAATAAAGTTTTGTAGTGGATTATTGTGTTCAAGGGGTCCAATACTGCTGCCTTTACACATTATATGGGCGTTGGAAGCAGTGGAATAATATTAATTACCGGTATTTTAAATATGAACTCTCAAGATTGACATAGGGGCGCTGTCAGGATTTTGTAGGGTGGGGCGGAATTTTGTTTGTCATTATTCTTGAAATACAGCTGCTTGGAAAGAATTAAAATAGTATGTAAAATTAACAAAAGACAAAAGTATCTAGTATTAAGCATTAGTGGAAGCATCACAGGAAGCAGTCATTAATACCTGAAATAATACATAACATTAAAAATAAATGGTGCGGAGAAATACGAGTATATGTGAGAGGGAGGGTGTGAGCTGAGGGGAGGCCAGCCAAATGGCAGAAGACAGAGTGACGTGGAGGCGACTTGTTTGTGCCAATCTTACTGGCAAGAGATTGATAGATAGATTAATGACTAAATGACTGTATCTTGGCGTTTAGCATATTGTGATATAGGAGGATATAGGGCAGGTTCCTTGGCTCATCCCACTTTGGCCGACCATTATAACGCACTCTCATCTGGCGCTGGCGGGCAGGGAATATTGCTGTTGTCCCTACCAAGAGAGGCGGGTTAAAAGGCACTGCAAACATTCTCAAGGTTTCCATGACGCACTCACAGGTACGTAACATTGTCTGGTGTTAGATGGAATAAAATTCAAGGTTACCATGACCGTGAGAGAGCCAGGTTTGTCTCCTCATATTTCCTTCTATTCCCACGCGAATCTGGGCTTTTTCCTCCCTTTTGGTTTGCTCAAAGAACAAAGGACAGGCTATACTTTGTCTGGGGCTGCCAATCCAAAGTCACATTTATTGCTAAACTCAAATACTCTAGAATACCGCTAGAATATCGCCAATACAAAGGCCTCCAAACCCCGATAGAGAAAATACTATCTCTAAAATATTCTCTAAAATATTGCCGCTAGACCATGAAAACTATATGAAGCTAAATAATGTGAAAAGATCCAACTGAATAAGAGCAAAATTGGCAACCCAAGGAGTAGAGCAAGGCGAGGCGGGTCACATCATCTGTTTTGTGTTAAATAATGCTTCCTCTACATGTTATGAACATGGGAAGTGACGCAGTAATACAAACAGTTCTAAATATTAAGACTGTTCCGTCGTATTTGTCAAGGCTTCACATGAGACTGGGCTATATCTTTCCCCATATGACAGTCTTCCTCCAGTTTAGTCTAACACATCTGCAGTACAGAAGCATTACTTTGATATAATACACAATGCTGAGAGGTGCACCTAGGCCTCACCCGCACAAAAGGGGCGTAGTTATGGGAGGCTGGGGGACCTGGATCCTCCTAATCTGACCTTTGACCTCCCACTAGCCCCCTACCCATTTGATACTTCGGATTATCTACTATATTATGTGCACAAGCCAGCAGTACTGACCCCGCCTTACCCCACCTTGGTCCCCCCAACAGAGAGAGAGAGAGAGAGAGAGAAAGAGATGTGTGGTTGGTCATAACATCTGCCACATATTATCTGACTCAGAGTGTGAATACAGAGGACAGACAGTTCCATATGTCTGTTTGCTGTCGTCTGACGGAACTGATCCACGCCCTCTGTGTTAATACTGATATGTAGTTGCATAAACTTCGATTGACCCAAAAAGTATGAGTCTCCTTGGCAGCTAGAGCCAGCCAAGGGTGCAGCCAGGATTTTGTTTTGGAGTGGGGGGGTTGGATTTATTATTCCTGAGATGCATCTGTTTGCAAAGTGTTACAGTAGTATCTAGAATAATCAAAAATGCTGGTGGTGTTAAAAAAGTTATTGTGTTGTTCAATACCGGTCTGTCTGGCGGAATAGACCCGTCGACAGCAGATATGGAACCGCTTCTGTGGGGCCGTCCAACAGGTACAGTGCATGCCCCGTCAGGGTCCGGTGCCCCATTGTGATAGACAACGCCTCACCAGGGTCGGGGCAGGGTCCTTCCTATGGCAAGGTGCTGGGAAACATGGTTAGGTCTGGCTCCAGGGTGGACGCCCCAGCTGCTTCGCTCACACATCAGTGACGTAGCTAGCATGTTTAACAGGGGGTGGCCAAGGGCTGGCCAAACCTCATTATGGAATGGCCTAAAGTTGTCCTGGGGTTTCTCCCGGAAATCTGGGATGGCCACTGGAGTGGCCAGACATTTCAGGGGATGCCAGTGCCCCTTGGTCACCTCTCTGGCCACGCCACTGGAACGCAGTGCCACCACGTGTAGTCTCCTTGTCAGCATCGGTCTCAGTAGTAAAGGAGGTAGCCCAAGAAGCGCTCATTAATAGCTGAATGAATAAATATATCAAACAGCTACTAAAAGACAGCGTTTCTCCATCAGCTAGTTCTGATAGAAAGGTCGGGGGAGGGGAGCATCATGGACTCCTAGCCCCTGCCTTTCTGACTGCGACCTAATTTCATCTTAACCTGACTCAGGTTTTCTTCCATTTGCAGCTTCTTCACGTAGCTGAGTGACATAAAAGGCAATGCTATGGGGTTGCATCATGTTATGCCACTTCTTCGTGACTAGCAGAATATTCGTGTTAAACAGTTGTTACAAGTCAATATTCAAGATGAAGAGATGATTTCAGGCCAAACTAGATTAAAAAGTCCCCTCCACCCCCCCCCTCTCTCTCTCTCTCTCTCTGACCTTTGACAGCTTCGTCAAGTCTGAATTCAAGTATTTACATAAATAATATACTATAAGCATAATGTTACAGGTGTTGTTATATTTCTTGAAAAATGATGATTTCCCAGTGAAATTCGTGGGTCCAGCTGTGACATGTAGGTTATTTTGTAGATTATAGTGTCCTGTAGCACTGTAATATGTACTACAACACTATGACACGTACTATAGCACGATCCGTAGCACTGTAACCCGTCCTGTAGCACTATAACATGTACTATAGCACTGTAACACGTACCGTAGCTCTATAACAATTAGCGTAGTACTGTATGTCGGATTCTGGAGCACTGTATCACTAACTAGCACTATTACAGTTTTCTATGTACACTTAATATCGTTACATGTACACCGTAGGACTGCTACATTTACACTATTGCCTAAGAGAGGAATGTAAAATGACTGTGATTACACCATACCAAGCCAAACTGTACTCGGCAACTTGGCCTAAAATTGCCGTCTCCCCACCTTAAATACCCAGCTGCAGCGACAGAATTAACACTATGATACGATGCTAGTCACGAAGAAGTGCTTTGGAAAGGATGTTCAGCCGTAGTACTGTCTTAGCGTGTTACTGAGCCAGAGGAAATAATATGCACAAGAACGAAAATCTCCTCCAGTTTAAAATGAGCGAAATATTGTGCTTCTGATAACATGATAAGATAATGGTTTACTTAACAGATAACCTTCAATATTATGTTTCATCACTCTCTCTCTCTCTCTCTCTCTCTCTCTCTCTCTCTCTCTCTCTCTCTCTCTCTCTCTCTCTCTCTCTCTCGCATCTTTTTTCTTTCCTGCCCTTCCCTCTCTCTACTTCCCTCTCCCTCATTTTATTTTCTCCCTCCTTCCATTCCTTCCCGCTCTCACTCCCCCCCTTGATTCATCTTCTCTTATCTCTCCCTTCCTCGTCCTCTTATATATTACCCATAACATCCCCTCGGTATATATATATATATATATATATATATAATCATCATCCGGACCTCCTTTCCCACCCAATGGCAGGGTGAGGAGTAGTAATGTCCACACACACACACACATATATGATTCGTGTGATACTTCCCACACCATAGCTCACAACACACACACACACACACACACACACACACACACACACACACACACACACACACACACGTCTGTTTGTCGTCACATACATTCTCTCTCTCTCTCTCTCTCTCTCTCTCTCTCTCTCTCTCTCTCTCTCTGAGTGTGTGTGTGTGTGTGTGTGTGTGTGTGTGTGTGTGTGTTCTTACCTAACTGTTCTTACCTATTTGTATCTTACAGGAATGAGTCAAGTTCGTACTGTCCCGTGTATTAAACTTTTTTGTATCAAACATATCCTTAAATTTCTTTCGGTTGTGCATTCCACTGATCAGATTCCTTATTTGGGAAACTGAATTTCCTTACGTCTTTGTCACCTCTCTTTTTATGCAGTTTTTTGCAGTGTCCTTTTGCTGATTCCTCCCCATAAGTTATATACTCATTGATGTCTATTTTCTCTTTCCCTGAAATGCATTTATGTAGCGTAATCATGTCTTTTCTATTCCTTCTCTCTTGTAATGTTGGTAGGTTCAGTTTTTCTAGTCTTTCTTCATAGCTTAGATCCCTTAAGTCTGGTACCCATTTTGTAGCGGCCCTTTGTACCTGATGAGGATTCTAGACCACTGATGCATATCTCGGGTTGGCCTGATGAATGATTATATCTTTCTCAGCATGTCTTCATGTATATGTGTGAATGCTATTTTCATATTAGCAAGCAGTGCATGCATGTGTTGTACCTTCTCACTTATGTGGTCAGCCGGTGATAGTCTGTTATTGATAATCACTCTTAGGTCCTTCTCTTTTTCTGATGTGTGTAGAGTTGAACTTTCTAGCTTATAATCCCAACCTGGTCTTTTTCCACTTTTACCAAATACAGTTACATAGCATTTGTCCACACTGAATTCCACTTACCATCTATTGCTGCATGTTGATCAGTGGGTGTGTGGCTGTGTGTGTGGGTGTGTGGGTGGGTGGGGTAGGTAAGTGTGTGTGTGGAGGAGGTGTGTGTGTGTGTGTGTGTGTGTGGAGGAGGTGTGTGTGTGTGTGTGTGTGTGTGTGTGTGTGTGTGTGTGTGTGTGTATCCGTGATTTAGAGTCACCTTTAACCTGCCCTGCCCTGCCATGCCATACCGTGTCCTGACCTTTCCTGGTCTGCCCTGCCCTGCAATGTCCTGTAATGCCCTGCCATACCATGCCCTTCCCTACTTTTACTTGACATTGCCCTTCCCTGCCTACCCTTCCCTGTTCTGCCCTGACCTGGCCTACCCTGCCCAACCCTGTCCTGCCCTACCATGCTTAGCAAAAAATTAGCTAGATTGAAGCAGTTTGAGACGCGCTACAGCACTTGAATTAGCTGTCGGCACCATCACTTCCCTGAGATGTTTTGTACTGTCGGCGGAGAGCGACCAGAGCAGCCATGCAAGACGGAAGTGCTAACATTGCCTGCGACCCGTTGAGGGGGGCAACCAGCCAGCCACAGTCTCCCACCGCCTAGAAGATCCGGGGGACCGTGGTTTTGTTTAACGTAATGGCGGGGTATGGATTAATCAAACGCCAGGATACTGGCGTTGATGTTTTTGTACACCGCCAGTCAAACATTAAACCAAACCCACGGCACCTCCAACGCTCCCTAGATGATGGAGAATTGGTGGAGTTTAGTCTGTTTGGAACCCCCAAGGGTCCTGAGACCCGGGATATTACTGGGCCGTGTGGTGTAGCTGTGCAGAGTTCTGCCCATGCACGGCGGCGCCTCACGGCCCGGGGGCGTCAGGCCAGGGGTCCTGGGAGTTCCGAACAGATGAACCTCGTCGTGGAGATGTGTATCGCGACGGCGAAGGCTTTTTGTGGGGGTGATAAGAGGGCTTTGCGCATTCTTCTCCCAAAGATCTTCGAGGAGAATGGGCTACCTCGCTTTATCATCTCCGAGTGCTTTGCCCGCGATATACACTCTGTCCCTCGCCGACGGGAGCGTCGGGCCCGTCCACCACCAACACGACCTGCTGCTCCTCGTCAGACGCCGAGGAAGGCTGGAGGCCCCCCTCAACCGACGGACAGCCTCTCAGATTACCGACCCGGACCCGGACCTGACCAACGCTACGACCACGACCACGACCATGGCGGAAGTCCACCATCCGCCAGCAATGTCTGAGGAGGAGCGGGACTCAACTGACACCGCCTCCATGGCCGAGGAAGCGTCGACCGGCTCCTCGACCGAGGAGGAAGTTGGTGAGTCCCCCTCTCCTCAGACAGAGGAGGGCACCCCATCTCGCCCTCCCATCATCGACCTCAAGGATCGGCTGGACGTAGCCTCCTATAGACACCTCCTGGCTCTCAGCGCTCACACCCGGTCGTACCAGCTCGGAGCAACGACATATAACACCCTTTACGATCTACTCCGAGCTGCCGACCGGGGTGAGGACATAAGACCTGCGCTGATTGTCAGGGGGGAGGAGGTGCGTCTGGCCGATCTTAGAGCATTTTATCATACGCTTCCACCTCGTCTGGCCCCTTAGATCGTCGGTGGTGCACGGTGAGGGAGTGGCAACATTTTGTTCATTTACCCTGGTTGGCCTAATGCCCCATGTTGGTGGCGATGGCCATTAAGCCATAACAAAACAAACAAACAAAAGTACTGTGGGCACCACGGTCGGCACCATGCCGACGGCGGGATGGCACGGGATTCAATAGGGGATTGGCAGAGGGAGAGAGAAAGAGAGAGAGAGGTGGAGGGCTAAGGACGAAGTCTAATAGAAGTTTGTGGATGAAAAGAATAATAATAGGTAGGCAGATCATTTAGAAGTTATTACAATAGATAAACAGATAATCTAGAAACAATTATGCTGCCTCAAGGAAAGTGTAGGGATCTGAGAGCCCTTTTACTATACAGCCCTTACTTGAACTTGGCCTAAAATAGACATATATCCATCGTGAATGCTGAGTTGTACCAATGAATAAAAAATGATATCATAAGCAAATGCTAGGAAATGTAGAGTCATTGTATTATCTTATTCTGTCACTGAGATAAATGAATTATGCTGCAAAGACGAAAAAGCAAGGCCCTGTCGAAGTGAAGTAAGTATAGCGATTTTTTTTGTTTTTCCCCTTGTATAGATGGTCAGTATAACGATTTTTGATAAATTTGGCGATATTTGTTTAGCGAGTTTTGATATGTAGCCTAGCAACACTTGTTTACCAACATTGGCAACGTTGTCCAAAACACTGATTGTGTGATATGGGTTTCGAAGGCGGGTACTGAGCAAATTACCATAGTTAGGACCTTTTTCTCTCCATTTTTCGACCATGGAAGTGACCAGGCAAAGTGAGTAAACCCCGTGAGACATGTTGGTATTCCTACAGAACCTCAGAGTCACTTGGAACAGGTTAGCCAAGTACAGGAACTTGGGTCCGGAGAGGGACCCTTTCGATCGTTGACACCGATATAGTTGGTCAGCTCATTTGCCTGGTTATAGAAACAGCTCTCAACTCCGTCTACCCTCAGTGGTGTGGCCGGGGATAGCATTACTCAAAAATATGCCTGGCCACCCTAAAGTGCTGACAGAATTCCCTCGCCCAGCACAAAAAATTTGGTATCCTCGGCACATTTCAAGTTTGGTTTCTTTGTTTTTATTTCTCAGTTCAGTAGGTAACGTTGACAATTTCTGGAAACTTGGGAATTCCGTAAGTTACATTTAACATTTGTAACCTCCAACATTCCATAGTTTACAGAAATTGCCTACCTGATACTGAGCTGGGAAATAGTTATAAATGTTTGTTATATTTGCATTTTTGGACAGTCATACCATCTGGTTAAGTTAGATTAGATTAGTAAGAGTAGGTTAGTTAACTCAGAAAGCCATCAGAATAACCCTACTTATTAGAAACTGCAAGTGTACCCAGGTTATTTAGGTTAGATTAGTTGGGTTTATGTAGGGTAGATTAGTGGGTAAAACGGATTTAGGTTTGAAGGACACATCAGAATAACCTAGTGCCACCACATGACAGCATCCTTCTCCAGTATAATAATCCCCCCCATTTCCCCCCCCCCCAGATTTCCGTGAAGTGTTGCCAAGTATCTACGCAGCAATTGACAGGGCGGATTTTGTCGCCTTTGATTCAGAGTTTACTGGTTTGAGGCGCAACAGCTGCCGATACAATGAACTGGACACAGCAGAGGAGAGGTGAGTGGAGATTGAGAGAGGGAGGGGTATATGGTTATGTGGAGAAAAAGGGAGTAGTATATGCTGAAGGAGGGGAAGAGAGGTGGGGGTAGGGAATCTTGACTGCTGCTTCATTACCACTGCAAGGTGAACATCTGCACTCCTACATTTATCGTGCATTTTTTGCCCCAAAAATATCATCATGCACCTGAGCTGCTTCCTGCCGACAATGATGGTGTAGTGTCTGTGGTTTTTGATGGCTTTGAGGGATTCAGAGATGAGGCCCTACTTTAAGAGTTAATCCCAGGTGATGAAGACCACCATCCCTCGCCTCAGAACGGCTTACCTCAAGTCCATCCCAGGTTTCTCTGTGGTAAGTGTTTATTCATTATTGTGCCCTTTTCATCACTTGATGTTAACCTAACCATATCTGTGTGTGTTTCTGATACTTACTATAATAATATGTATGTATCCAGTGGGTCTTAAATTGTTGGAGAAGGGAAACTTTGTTTTTTTTACATGACTAATGTATGGCACCCAGTGGTCTAGAGGTTAGAATGCCCCAGTTGGAGTGAGAACCTCTCATAGGTTTGATCCTCAAGCTGCATGGACCTATCAGTCTGACGACACCTACCATTCAACCTAGCTGTTAGGGGTCAGGGATGTTTGCCAGATTAGCTAAACACAATAGTAAATGAATCACTGCATCACTTGTTGCCTTTGCAGGTACGTAAAGGCACGAGATTCAGCACGAGACTTTGGCATGATCCAGTTTGGCTTAACGACCTTCAGATATGTCAAGGAAACAACTACGTGAGTTGAATGAGGTACCGGTAGTTTATATTAGATGGTGTGTATGTTCATCTGGACTTGAACCTATTTGATTGTAGGCTGAGGTAGTCTTTCTGTAATCCACTTTCCTCTTTTGGGAGGAATGGGGGGAGGGGGGAGTTGAGGGATGACTATAACTGGGCAGTAGTTATATCAGTTCCACCATGCCACCACATGAAGGCAACCCTCTCCAGCACTAGCATTCATTTTTGACATCTCTTCAATCATCTACTTACCTATCCACCCACCTTTATTCCAGTCATACTTGGTTACCTTTCTATTCACATATATGCTCATACATGCAATTATTTGTTTACCTCCCTCACTCCCTCCCTCCCTACCTTACCTTTACCTTTCTGTTCACACATCTACTCATAATTATTTGTTTTCCTCCCTCCTTCCCTCCTCATCTAGCCTATCTTCGTGCCAGACCTCGAACCTATCAGTTTACATATGTAATTACTGCATTGTTTACCAGCTTACCTCAGTATGGTACTTACATGCCTGCTTATGGTACCTACATACCAGATACCACCATGCCACCTTCTGCTTCTATCTTCATGGGCGTGACACCGAGGTCTTGGCATATGACAACGCCAGCCTTAGGTTTCTGGCTGACAATGGACTTGATTTCAACAAGTTATTCAGAGGTAGGTTAAGCCATTGTTTTTACTGGAATTCACTGACATTGGTGTCATCAGTATTTTCTTCATCATCATTTTGATCATCATTGTTGTTATCATCATCATGCATCATCATCACTGTTATCACAGTTATCATCATCATAATCATGGGAGGGCATCTGTCACCAGCACATCTTTTCAAATGAGGCATAAATACAAGCATATATACAGTATGAATGTAAATATGAGGAGCAGTCATAGGGAAATGCCATATAGTTGCATACAGTAATCATTTATTTATTGTGTTATCATTTAATTATTGTGTTGTTAACTTTCAGATGGTCTGCCATACTTGTCCTTGCAAGAAGCTGAAGCTGAGCGTGCTGCCGTCAGTCAGGAGTCTCTGGAACCACCACAGCCATCACCAGTCAAGGTAATACTGTATGGTTGTGAATCATAGCTTTTGCTTCCTGTACCCTCTTTCTTGGTGCTGAAGAGGGATGCCATCACAGAGTGGCACCCTTATGACCCAGTTCCTCCATTGCCAGGTTGTACAAACATCCATCACCTCCCTCCCTAGACCCAAAAGCAGGATGGTGAACTACAGGAGACGGCAGCTTTAGCCTGCAGTCCATCTGGGTCACATTCAGATAAGTCTGGGGTCACAACAGCAACTACAAGTGGTCAGAGAACTGGTCTCATATTTGAAAGGACCTGAACTCAGTCCCAGACTGGCACAGGAAACACATTTGAAATTTGTTAAATCAGACTTTGCTGATCATAACAAACACTTCTGCTAGTACCATCACATCAGTCTTGACTGAGAAAATTGTAGAATATATGGTATGTAGTTGGCAATATTAGTGAGGTCAGACATGTTCCATCTTTGTGATGTATCTTACTTCAGAAAAAATTATAAAAAACTGGGGATTTGCCCTCCCCTCCATGATTTTAAAGATTTAAGCCTACAGCAGTAACTCCCTACTGGGTACACAATTCCAAGAAGTGTTGACACGTAACTAACTGAATGATGAAAACAGTGCTTCCCAGAAAGCTCTGGGATCTCAGTGTTTTATGGTACATCAGAGACTGCAGTTAGTAGGATTTTGAACTTACTGTATTTTAGTGATGGAACTCTATAGACTGTTCTTACTTTTTTTTGTGGATGTCACACTGAGTTAGTATGGATGTGGAGTTTTGAAGTGGTAGAAAATGTTTCACCCCTCTTTCTCAACCTTCCAACACGCACTCGTGCACACACACACACACACACACACACACACACACACACACACACACACACACACACACACACACACACACACACACACACATATATGCCTCTCTCGTCTCAACTGAATCCCACAGGTAACAGAGGAAGGCACCAAAAAATTCCTATGAGAATCCAAAATTAAAATGAAAAAGTCATTGTCTTCCGAAACCATCGATCCTCTTGTTTTCCCCAGTGTGAGTCATACCTGGTTCTTCCCCAAGCTGTGCAACAGCGTAGCAGATATTTAGGGTGTGAGCATGAGAGAGAGAGAGATCCACCCCATTGACATTTTTCTGTTCCACTGGAGGCCTAGCAGAGGAAGATGCCAAAAATTTCTCCAAAAATTTGAAAGATGAAAAAGTACATCATCTAAAATTACCAGTCCTCTCATTTTCACTGGTGCAAGTCTTACTGAGTTCCTGCACAGACTTTAACAACATAGCAACTATTTATGAATGTGATTGTGTAATGTGTGTGTGTGTGTGTGTGTGTGTGTGTGTGTGTGTGTGTGTGTGTGTGTGTGTGTGTTGGTGAGAGAGAGAGAGATAGGCAATGTTCACTCATTTCATCTTTTTCCACAGGTAGCAGAAGAAGGTGCCAAAAAATTTCTGCGAGAATCTGAAGCTAAGATGAAAAAGTACATGTCATCAGAAACAACTGACCCTCTTGTTTTTTCCGGTGTGAGTCTTACTGGGTTCTTCCGCAAGCTACTCTACAACAACATAGCGGCCAAGCATGACAATATTTTAATAAGGCAGGTTCCAGGCAGCCACGATCGAAGTATTGAAGTTAGGAAGTTTTCATCACCATCTGCTCGCACTGTATTCCTTGAAAGTGAAAGAGAGAGGAAGTTGGAGGAGAAGGTAAGAATCTGTTTATGTTTTGGCAGAGTAATGCTGGGGATGCTTTGCTCATGTATTGCCATACAGGGAAGAGCAACTGGTCACTTGCCTAAGTTGCCTGGCCTAACCAGCCTAGCCATGGGTTGGTGTTGTATTAGTCTTACCTAATCTAGTCCAGAAATGACACCACGTTTCTTCTTAAGGAATCCCCATCTGGAGGTTGGCTATGGCACAGCTGGTGTTTGCTTTGGACTGCCAAGTGCAAGAACCAGTTTATTAGTTTCCACCAGTTGTTGGTAGCTGTTGGGGAAAAAAAAAAAAAAAATTGAGATGAATGTTTCCTGCCTAAGAGTCATGGTTGTGTGGCCAGCTACCAAGCACATAGCCACATTTCATTCTCATGGTAGTACCTCCCAGGTTTGGTGGTAGCCACCCATCTACTACTTAATGGAGTATAAAAAGGAAGCATGATGGAAAAATGAGTGAGAAAAGTTTGTTGAAGTATTGGCCATTTCACTGGGCATTCTGTTGTTAGTTCTCGTACTGTGGTACTGTACTTTCTCTTTCCATGTTCCTTGATTGTACCATACCCCATCTGTAAGTGGAAAGAGAAGATCGATTTGATGATGATGGTGATGATGATGAGAGATTTGTACTGTATTCTGTATACTCATTTAGTAACAAAGTACAGTTAGTGTGTAAGAAAGCAAAATATTGAAGTTGATAAGGGTAGGAAGCTGAATGAATCAGTTATATACAGAGGAGCACTTGATGGTGGTTTGACACTAATTCTTTAACTTGATAGTTGATGGACTGGCTTTGTTTGCCAGGTAATGTGTGTGTGTCTCTTTTTTTCCTCTGTATTACTGGTTACATTTCTCCCTTTCTCTCCAGGTTGTGTTCATGCACATCATCTAGAGGTCTGGTATGAGCAAGGGATCCCATTTTTAGGCCACAACATGATGCTTGTCATCCTTCACACATTTCCATTCTTTTCTCTCCGTTCTTCTTTCCACTTTTTTTTATATTTTGTCATTTCCTCATCCCTCCTTTTCTCTTCCCCTCACTTCTCATCTTTGTGTCGGTCTGTGAGTGTTTTGTAGCTATTCCTAGTATTCCAGTGTATATCTTCAAAACCAGTCTATTTCTCCTTTGCATTCCTCTTTCATTCTACCTCCTGCTGCCTCACTCCTCTGGCTTTCTCTCACTTTCTCACCCTTTCAGGTTGGCTTTACTCACATAATCCATCATGTATTAGAAAGAGAGACTCCATTAGTAGGCCACAATGTGATGCTGGGTATGCTTCACACATTTTTGTCCTTTCACCTTCTCTTCTCTCCATCCCTGATCACTCCTCTTTTCTGTGTATCTCTGTCTCCTGTCTGTCTGTTTCCTCTGTCTGTTTATCTGTTTTCTATCTGTGTTAATGCTTCCCCATTCTTTCTCCAGGTTGGCTTCACACACATAATTCAGCGTATATTAGACCGAGGGATCCCATTAGTCGGTCACAACATGATGCTGGATATCCTTCACACATTCCACAAGACAGTACGAATGTTGCCCGACACACTACAGCAATTTAAGGCAGAGGTTTGCACCACACTGCCAACCATATATGACACCAAGCTCATCTCAAAGGACCCTCCGTTCTGGTATGTGTTTGATTTATTTTCACCAGACAGTGCTGGACCTCAGCTTGAATACCAGTTTGTGGTAGCATGAAATTCAATGAGCCTTAGTTATGAGGTACGAATGGGTATCCATAGTTACTAGTTATGACAGCCCTCCAGTCTGATTACACCCAATCATCAACAGAGTTGAAAGGGGTTATAGATCTTTGTGAGGTTAGAACAAAAGATGAACTGGTATATCGGTAGAATAGTGGACTTTGACTGAAAGAACTTGAGATCAATTCGACTGGTGGAGGGAACACTTGTTATGTATTTATTTATTTAATTCTTTTTCCCAAGTGTCAGGCACTCTTATGCTCTGATAGTTGCAACTCACGGCTCATCTAAAATGTGAACCCAGTGGACTGCAGGCTGAAGTTGCCTTTATCCTCCAGTCCACCATCCTCATTTTGGGGTACAGGGAGACAGTATACCATTTAATTGTCCCCCATCTTTAAGTAGGAAAAAGGGTGATGGTGATGATGATGATATTGCATCTTACCAGACATTGTCAATTAGATGGGAATTAGTGATGGACTGGGATGATGCTGATGATCCAACCTCGTCTCATCTGTTGAATGTTATTATGTATATTTTTTCCCACAGTACAGACATCCCAATCACAGCCTTAGAGAAGTTATTCAGCTCACTTTGTGAGAACTACTCCCCACCAAACCTTGAGGTGGAAAGAGGGCAGCCTGATGGTGATGATGGAAGATATGTGAGCCACAGCATTGGACAGGAGTGCATTGGTCGTGCACATGATGCCGGATATGATGCATTCATGACTGGTGTTTGTTTTATCACCATGGTTAAGAATCTAGGTAAGAATCATACAGAAGAGAGAGATGCTAGATTATGGCGCATTCTTGACTGGTGTTAGAGGGAGAGATGCTCGATATGGTGCAATCTTTGACTGGTGTTAGTTTTAAATACAGTAGTGTATGTTGGTAGAATACTTGGGACAGTGATAATGATAATACCAGTAACATTGATGATGATGATAATACCAACAACATTGATGATAATAAAATATTAAGGATGACAAGCAACTTGCACTTCTACCAAGCTGCTTCACACTTGTCCAAATGAGAGCCATTTCTGAATTGCTCATGCTTCTGTGGACAAGCATAAAACTCCATGGAAATGCCCTGTCACAATTTCCTCATATGCATAATGTAACACCAATGGAGACAGTTATTAGGGACCAAAACAAAATATCAGTCTATGTGAAATTGAAACCAGTCCATCTAGGACCCAGTTCCACCCATCTGTCCAAGTTTCATCAGTATCCTTTTTCCAGTTTTAGCTGCTCAACACATATACTTACACACACACGTCGGATTATATAGATGATGATACAGTAATCTCTCAATTATCCAACATAATACTGTAGAACCAAAGGCATAACCAGATGTGGGTGCATGAACTGAGAAGCTGGTGAGCCACCCAATGGACTTTTTTGACTTTGTAGTCCGGCCAACCGCCGAAGCCAGAACTTTTATGTCCGGTTACGGACAAATAAATCTGGATACGGATCTAATAGAGTCAAGGCCTAACGTCCTTTTATGGAGCATGTCCAGATATGGAGCGTCTGGATAATTTAGGGATTACTGTATTAATATTGATGATGTTGAGAGGATGGAGAGCAAGAAACTAATGAGGATAGTGTATGTGAGTGAGGTGGAGGGGGGGAGAGGGAGGGGGAGGCTGAGGATGAGATGGAGGAATGGAGTGGAGAGGTATGTGAGAGAGGGGTGTGTGAGCTGGGGAGTTGGCAGTGGAATGGCAGGGGACAGGGTGACGTAGATGCAATATATTTGTGGCCCCCCTTTCCAGGATTGAGGCATCTGTCAGTGGGTAGAGAGATGTTAGAATACTAGTGTACAGTTTCTTTGGAAAAGAAGTTGGGGTAAAGATGATTGTGATGATGATGATGATGATGACTTAAAGTGGTATCACACTGGGCAGAAAACAGCTAACATGTAATCCCTTTTTCTGAGGAAAATGACCAACAGCAGGGCTCTTGTTTGGCAAGCCACAGCTCGCAAATGCAAGTATTTTTTCCCTTCAGCAAACCAATTTTACATGCAAGTCGCCTTTTGGTGAGGGGAAAATACATCCACTTCAAAACCCAGTAAACTACAAAATAAGTCAATCTCAAAACACATTGTGATCAATTGTTAAGTCTTTCCTTGTTGCCATTGTGAATGTTTAAAACCTCATTATATGATTCTAATCATCACAATGTGTAAATAATTAAATGTATTTATTGCTCGTAAAATATTTCGGCCCGCAGTCAGTTTGGCTACTAAAAATTTATTTGGCTCGTAAATCTGAAACCTGAGGAGCCAAATGGCTTGCAACCATCGGCAGTTAGCAAGAGCCCTGAACAGTCAGTGGGATTCAACTTGCTGGGAGCCTTGTTGCTGCAGTGAGTACTTATATGAGCTGAAGCTCATTTAAATTGCTAATGAAATTTTCCATTAGAGCACTAGATAAATGTAATTAAAAACAGCATACAAACATGGCTAACATGTTGGTTGGATTTTTGTCTAGTGTGATGCTAACTTAATTTTTTTTTCTTTTTTATACCAGATGGAGCAAATTGGAAACAGAAGTCTGTGATTCACTCCAAGCACCTAATGCAGTACGCTAACAGGTGGGTTCCGCTGTGAGAGAGAGTTACAAACAGAATATAGTGTTTTCATTGTTTGTCAGAGAGAGAGTGGACTAGCCCTCAGTATTTTATGATAATTTCTCAACCATATGACAATGAAAGAACATGTCTGAGTGTTCTGTAGCTAACATTGCTGGCTGCACTCTGTAATGGGAGATGCAAGCTGATCACATCCAGCAGTTACTGGTGCTCCATAAAGTACTCACAGATTGGTGGGACGCACATCAAGAGTGAGGTCAGTGGAAATGAATTATGTGAGAGGAGCATATGGGGTTACATGGAGAGACAGACAGACAAATGAGGAAGAGAAGGAATATTGTCATGTTGATGTGGATGTGATTGAAAGAGTTACTCTGAGATGGTTTGGCCATGTGGAGAGCATGCAGAATGAGAGACCTGCAGGGAGTATGTATGGAAGTGAGGTGGAAGGGGGGGGGGGAGTTCTATCGATTTATCGCATACCAGACTGCCATATACCGAGACATGACTGTAGATGCTACCACATAAGGGCATATGTATTCAGCACCATGTTGAGGATGTAGCATATTTAGACAATCATATTTCAGCCTATTTCAGACCCCACCTCACTCCATCCTTAGGTGGGAGAATGGGGTCATGATGACGATGATAATGATGATGATGATTTTTGTTTTTTTTACCCCACAGAATAAACAACATGAATTCTCACGACATTCCATACATCAGCCTTGTGGGGCCTGATGGTAGGTATTAAGAGTCCCTGATATCTAACCTCTAGAAGTAGAAATGAATCTTTGATAAGTTTTTTTTTTTTCCTCTCTCTCTCTCTCTCTCTCTCTCTCTCTCCTTTTGCTGTGGCATTTGAAAATAACTAGTATGTAAATGACTTAATAAATATAGCAATTATAAAGCTGATGTAACAAAGACATAGTAAACTGTACCATACAGTACTATGCTTTACAATACAGTTCTTACTGTTCACATTAAAATGGTTTGAAATTCCCTTGTGTCCATCTTGAATGCAGAGCTGAAGCAAGAAATTGATACTAAAATATGGTGCTAGTCACAAAGAAGTGCTATGGAAGGGATATAGAGCCTTAATATTGTTCTGTTTTACCACTCAGCTATGGAAGATAAGCTGCAAAAGGACAGAAATCTGGGCCAAGTTCAGATGGAAGAATTATATACAGTGTTCTTGTGTTAATCATTTGTGTTTTATGCATCATGTTCTGGTGTTCATCTCTTGTTGCATTTTATTACTGAAGATAGAGAGAGAATAATTTTAGGCCAGTTTAATCTGAACAGAATAAAATACTATTATTTTTCTCTCCCTGTCCTTGCAGTGATACCAAATCGAAGCACAATATTCTGTGTGGATTGTCCACCAACCTGGAACACAGCTAATGTCTATGGACTCTTCCACATGCTCAGTGAGTTAATAATGTGAATTGATCTTTTGTTTTTGAAATATGCCAGTTTTTCAAAAGAATTCAGTGACAGTGAAACCCTTGTGATAACAACAGGGTCAATATTTTTTAAATAGTATTGCATCAGAATAGTGGCACCTACTTGGAATGAACATAAGTTGTTGCCGGTGTTTTTTTGCTTAATCCTGGTCTGTCCAGCCAAACAGACCCATCAACCACAGGTATGTAACAGCTTCTGTAGGGTCATCCTGCAGCTACGGTACAGTATATAAACAGTGGCACCCCCTTGTGACAGACAGCACTTCACCAGGGTCAACTCTGCAAATACAGTACTGTACAATAAGGGACATACATATCTAGGGAACCAGTTCCACCTTGTGATAGACAGCACATCACCAGGATCCTGCCCCACAGTGAGGTGCAGGGATATATGAGGAAGTTTGGTTCCTCAGTGGATGCCACAGCTGTTTCACACCACTCGTGGTACACAGTGCCACCACATGTAGGATTCTTATCAGATGCACATGATTCTGGCTCATGATTCACAGGTTAGAGCACACAGCAGTTGTATATGACTTCCAGGTAACTGTGTACAAACATGAATCATTTCAAATCAAATTATGCCTTGCTTTGTATCAAGGAATCTCCATATTGAGGATAACCATGTTACAGCTGATGTTTTGTATGGACAGGAAGCTAAACCAAATGCCAAAACCAGCCAAGTACTTCCAAACCATTGCTGGAAACAGCTGCAAAATATGAAGTCTGAAATGGTTAAGAAGATTTAGAAAACTGTGGTAGTCTCAGCTTAAACTTTGACTCTGTTTACCTGTGGCTGAGTTGCCTGCCTGAGAATGATGATTAATTGTTGTTATGTCCTTGAGATGGAGTCAGGATTCTAGGAGCTTGAATGGTAAGTGAATGAGAGTGTGAGCCACCGACATGGACATCATGTTATTTTTCCCTCCCCCTTACCTCATCCCATCTTTGAATGAGAAGAGGAGGTTGATACAGTGATGGGGATGATGATGATTGCTGATAATTCTCCTTCAGATTGCATTTTATTTTTCTTTCCTTCTGGACCTTGCCTCACCCTGTTCTTTTGTGGAAAATAGAGGTTAGGATGATGAGGATGAGGATGAGAATGAGAATTGTTGATGTTATCCCCCCAAATTGTTTTCTTTCTCCTTGCTTACTGGACCCTGCATCACCTCATCCTTAGGTGGGAAAACGAGGTCAGGATTATGATGATGATGATGATTTCATCTCCTGCAGAGCCAATTAAGTTGGTGTGGGTCAACAGCTGTTCCCTGTATGTCATCCCACTGGAGCAACTGGAACCCAAAGTTTGCCGACAACATCTTAAGGTAACTCCATTTTTGTCATGTCAGTTTACCGTATTCATGTAATTATTCTCTAATTTATATATATATATTTATTTTTTTTACCCACTTTGTATTGATGATGGTGCTGGAGAGGGGTCCCTTCATGTGGCAGTGCTGGTACAGCTTGGTAATAGAGCTGTCCAGTAATACAACCCCCCATCAACTACTTCCCTGGGCCCTGAAAGGAGGATGGTAAGCTGCAGGAGGAGGGCAGCTCCACCTTGCAGTCCACTGGGTTCACATTCAGATGAGCCAGGGGTTGCAACTACAACAACCATTACTGTTACTCCTTGAAATTGATGACATACTATCTTCTTGCTACCATTAGGTGATGTAATTTAAGTGAATGATGGGTGCCTCTCCTTACTACTAAAACAACATTGTATAACCTGACGTATCCGAGCCTGACCTAACCTAATCATATCCTGACGTAACCATGCCTAACATACCCTAATCATATGAACATATCCAACTTGGTTTCACAGTCAAGTGTATCAAGCAGAATGTTCAGTCCAGGTTTGTTTGTGTTTACATAGTGTTGGCACAACACACTTTCCCCTGACAGTGGGAGGATGTGTTGTGCCATCCATCCGTCCGTCCATCATTCAGTCTTATGTCATCCCATGAGGAGCGTAGGAACCCGGGGCTAGGCAAGTTGGTCCTGACATTTAAGATGGATCCCTGAGTGGCATTACATGAGCAATAAACCCCAACCACCCCTTGGACATAAACCTACACAGGTTCAATCCGATTGCCCATTAAATCATCAGGTGCCATAATTTGGTGTTATGGTTACCCCCAGCATAGTAAATGGTTTCCTCTACACCAGGAAACCATTTACTACACTGGGTGGTAACCACAGCACCATATTAGGGCACATGGTGGTTTAGTGGGTAATTAAGGTGTTCCAATCGGATTGAACCTGTGTAGGTTTATATCCAAGGGGTGGTTGGGGTTTATTGCTCATGTAATGCCACTCAGGGATGAGTGAGGCTGGTCACTCTCATCTTAAATGTCAGGACCAACTTGCCTAGCCACAGGTTCCTACGCTCCTCATGAGGCGACATAGGATTGGATGATGGATAGATGGTTGGATGGCATAACACACCCTCCCATTGTCAGGAGAAAGTCACACAATGCAACACTGTCTAACCTACCATATTCTTACTTAATCTAACCAAACCGAGACAAACCAAACCTAATTGAACGTGGAATAGCCTAACTTTCCCAAAGCAAACTCAACCCATACAAAACCAATCCAACCTTATTTATTATGATCTGACCTAGACCAGCCCAGTCCAGTTTAACATAAGCAACTGATTCTAATGTATTTGATCTTACAGGTGATACAAGCTGAGTGTCCGGCCCAGGTTCGAGTGCGTTTATACGGTGACGCCAAAACACACCCACCTGCCGCCAAGAGAAAGTCACAGAATTCTGAGGATATGGACGCTGATCAGACTGGGGTGCCGGCGCGCATACATGACTACAAGAGGCTTAAGAGTGTTGGGTAGGTGTGCCAGACCAGAGTGCTTTAAATAGGGAGCCTTCTAATTTAGTTGAACATTTGGTGTGGTGTCTGTATTCATACACAAAATTAAGGATACAGTCAGTTATAGTATTTTGTTGTGGAAGGAAATTGTAAATTGTATTCTGCTGTCCTTTGTCCCAGTTTCTCACTAAATTTGTGATACATTACAGGTCAGATCAGCTTTCCCAGATGACTCTTGAGTCCCCCAGCATGGAGGAAGCACCACCCATCTATGCTTGTGATGGTATGTTCTGTCTGTTTGTGTACCTGTCTGTGTATTTATTTACCCATCTATCTGTCCAGCTATCACCAGTTACCTTAATTCTGTAAGGGGTAGCCACAGATGAACTGCCTCCATGTTGCCCTGCCCCCTGCCATCTGGCTGCCCTCTCCCCAACTCACACCACCCTCTCTCACATACCTCTCTGCCCCATCCCTCCATCTCATCCTTGGTCACCCTGTCCCCTCCCCCATCCTTCTCAAACACATACATCCTCCTAGTCAGTCTCGATTCTTCATCCACTCCACATAGCCAAACCATATCAAAGTACAGTATTTCTATGATTATTCAGCAGAGCTTTGTATAATACATACCATGTAGAGATGCAGCACCCCCTTGTGGAAGGCAGTGCTTCACCAGGGTCAGATAAGAGTCTATCCCATGGCAAAGTGCAGGGAAGTATGAGGAGGTTTGTCTCCTGGGTGGATGCCTCAGCTGCTGTGCTCCACCACGGGATACTCAGTACTGAACAGTACCACCACATGTAGACTAGGTGCCATAGCAGTGCCTCGTAGTATCTGTTAAATGTATAGGCAAACTATTACTCTTAGTTGACAGTTTCATGTGATGTTCAGACTCCCATTTTCTCTTTACAGGCAAGAAGGCAAAAAGTCCACAGGAAGATGGGGTATTTTCAGTACCTGACGAATGGTAGAATAAGCTTGAGGTCGAGGAAACTATACTTCACTTTAACTCAGCTCAAAACTGCTGTCTCCATCTTGAATGCTGAGCTATACCAGGATGCAAACACTAAAATGTGGTCCTAGTCATGAAGAAGTGCTGTGGAAAGACATTTTGACTTGGCCTAAATTTGCCATCATCATCTTGAATGCTGAAGTGGAACAAGAGACTAACACTAGAATATGGTGCTAGTTATGATGAAGTGTTACAGGAAGGTTATGGAGCTGTAGTATTGTCTTCTTCCGCCATTGGGGAGTGGAAAATAAACTGTAAAGGAATGGAAATCCCTGTCAAGTCAAGGTAAACAAACAGTAGCAGATCAAATGAAAACAAATGATCATTACTTAGTGGTATAAGGGTTAGGGTGCCTGTGTTGGAGTACCTGTCTGCAGTGGCTTCAGTCTCCAAGAAGGTGACAAGGTTTTTAAATCATAATGCTAGCAGAGAAAGTAACATGATTATCTATCTATCTATCTGTATATCTGTTTATATTTTTATCCATCTATCTGTCTGTGTTTATCATTGTATCTTTTTATCCATGTCAGTCCTTTTTTTGTATGTGTGTGTCTCTGGACAAAGGCTTCAGGGCCTATTTCCAAGTCTCAGTAGTCCTCCCACATCTCCACATGTCACCACTTCAGCTCTTAACACACACCATCCATAGTGAATAAATGTTAGGGCTGTCTCATACAGGACTGGTGTACTGGTATTAGTGGGGGTACTTTTATAATATGTCAGTGGGTTATCTGGTCGATCAGAAAAATCTGCTTTTTATGAAATTCAAGTCCTTAACATACTTATGTGAGATTTTGGTGTGGCATGAAAATGAAAAGTCAAGAGTAAGAGCAGTGGAGATGGGACAGCTGAGGAATATACGTGGAGTATATAGAGTGGGTATGATATGAAATAATGTGATTCATGAAAGATGTGGAGTGAGGAAGTCTGTGGACACCAGAATCGAAGAGAGTGTACTGAGATGGTATGGTCATGTGGTGAGAATGGATAACAATAGAGTGGTTTAAAAGGTATATCTGAGCAAATCTGAAGGAGGGAGGAGGCGAGGTAGGCCAAGGAGAAGGTGGAGGGATATGGTGGATGAGTGTGTGAGGAAGAGAGGTTTGGAAATCAGTGAGGCTAGGGGACTAACAAGAGATCGAATTGGCTGGATGAATATTGTGAGGAAAAGCGCATGATCAGGGATTTGGCACCCCTTTTTAAAGTAACAGCATCTGGATTGACTCTATCGAATATGTTTATGTGGAGCTACAGAACGTGGTGAATGTTTTTGGCATATCAGATAGAGCCAGGATTCCGGGGGCTTGAGTGGTGAGAGAATGGAAGCGTGGCCCATTTAATTGGGCAAATTTGGCCTGTCTGGACGTTGATACTCCTCACCCTGCCTTAGGGAGGGAAAGGAGGTCCGGATGATGACGATGATCATAATGATGACTATAAGTATTATGCTTATTTCTCTTGCCTGATTTAATTACTTGTATTCAAAGTGGCCTTGGAGATTTCTTAACATGTTTTCCAAAGTGGTTTACTCTGCACTTTACACCTCGTTTTCATCTCAAATGTTGCTAGGTGTGGATGTTTGTGCCTGTGAGGTGGAGTAACAAATCCAGGGGCTTGAGTAGTGAGTGAATGAGAGTGTGGCCCAGTTGATTGATTTTTGCTGTTTATCCTTATGTCAGCCTTTTTTTCTTGCTCTCTATACCCTTCCCCTTGCAGTCCATAGTGGAAAGAGGAGTCTGGATGGTGATTTTTTAAATTTTTTTAATAGAAAATGAACAGAAAAAGGAAAAACATATTAAGCAAAATTATCGATGCAAGCTATGTCAGTATGAAGATAAATTAGATTATACATAAGAGAATGTTAAGGTGCAATATGCAAAGCTCATTCTACTTCAGTCTCTTTGATAAATTTTTGAGACAAAGTTTGTTTTTATTTGAACAATATAAATAAGACAGGAGAATATTAAGGTGTAATATGCAAAATAATTCAGTAAGGAAGAGGTGCTAAGACTCTAAACCACGTAGAATATATGATTTATGTAAGACAGTTACTCGGAAAAGACAGTTTTTAATGTCATTTTTGTTTAGTACTTTAAGATGCTTGTGTTTTGTTCTTAATACTTTGAGTCCATGTTGTGTCCTCTGTGTCTGTGGTAGTCTCAGAGACTGCAGGGGAGGGCACTGATGCTGCGGGATCTTGAAGAAGGTGGTCATTCCCACCACATCCCTACAGTGTTGTAGGTTTTGCAGACTCCCTCATGGACTTGCAGCACCATCTTCATTTATCACCTTGGCCTGAACAGTGACTTTATTGAGGAGGCTGCGGTGCTTGTTGGTCGCTTCACCCAGGTCGAAGGGGGGTACTCCATGTCTGACCTGATCTTGGCCTTATAGAGCACCTCCCATCCTTTACTGTTCAGCAGCCACGATATCCTCTTCACTTTGTCCTCAACTTTTTATGTTGAGCTCAGCGCAAGGTTTGTAGGAAACATACCTAGCGATGCTTTGTGTCCACAGCTCGGGGTCCGAGTTCTCTCATTTTGGGAGCATGGCGGCTGAGTGGTAGACCGCCTGGCTCGAGACTGAAGAGTTGTGAGTTCGCGTCGTGCCCAGGTAAGCTGCCTTGTAGGGAGAGGCAGCGCTTTCCTGTCACCTAGCTGGTTGTAGCAGCCGTGGCTTGGTGGGTTAGAGCGCTCTGACGAAGGGTCGGAGGTTCGAGTCCACCCAAGGGTACATTGTTAGCCATCATGAAGGGCATCTGGTCACAAAGTGCTACACGCTTCAAAACCAAAAGTCCTCTTCCCAGGGGCAACGCCTAGCCCATTAAAGAAAAGGGGACATGGCATTTATTTATGATTAAAAAAAAATAAAAATAATGGCTTTCCTTGTTTCTTGGAGCAGTTGACTGAGGTGGGCACAAGCATCATTCAGAGTGTGGTTGCTCTGTTAGAGCTCACTCATGCCCTGCAGCAGCATCGTGAACTTGCATTTCGTTACCTCTTGCTGACTTTCCAGCATCATACACAGCAAATTTATCTGATCCTCAAGAGCCGCTTGCTTCTCCTGGATATACGCCTTGGTCAGTTGGGCAGAGTGGCCCTGAGGATGGCCAGGGTACAGGCAGAGGCTGTACAGCACCGCCTAACATTCACAGCACCAGTACTTAAGGTCGTCATCGTGTGTGCCACAGGTTCCATACTCAGTGTTACTGACGGAGGATGTCAAGCTAAGGATAGTGTAATTGATGAAGAGCTGCTGCACATTGAGTTTCTCGTGACTCATCCTGCAGGTGGGGCATAGTAAGTTGCCTTGGCTCATGACGATGACCAGGCAGGAACAGCATAAAATGTGGCCCTGTGGCAGAGTGACCTGTTCCCACACACTTGCCTGGTACACTTCAGAGCACACTGGGCATGTTACAGTATCAGGCATCACCTGCATCTCACCTTGGTTCAGACATATTCACTGAAAACTGTCCATAAGAAAGATAAACAGGGCAGATATCCACTTCCCATAAGCCACAAGCATGTATATAGTAATAGGACATTGCATGGACTCAAACTGTAAATAATTTGATTGACAAGTGTATGGATGTTTGCCTCATTTTAACAATAACTGTGTTTGTAACTTCTGCTGTAATGATTTCCTTATAGTTAGGCGAGTGAGATGTAGTCAGGATTCCGGGAGCTGAAATAACGTGTGAATGAGTGTGGCAAATTTCAGTGGGCTTTTTGTTGATAGTTATCCTGCTTTTATACTTTAACTTACCTCGTTCACTGGATTCCACTTCACCCCATGCTTAAGGAGGAATAAAGATGATGGTGATTTGTTCAAGTGACCTTGCTTGACTGAAGATCCATAATGAGGACACTTGCATTAACATTGGCCAGACTGCTTTTACCACCTAAGGGTGGGGTGAGGGAGGGTCTAGAAAGCAGGGAAGGTGAAAGCACAATTAAGGTAGGGCTATCAGCTGCATACCTTGTGTGGTGGCCCATACACTCATTCACAAACCATCCAAGCCCCCAGAATCCTGACTCCATTCACAGGTTCCAATTGGTAATATATATACAGTATGTGATATCAGTGAACAGTATTTATCCCGTCGGGTGGTAACCACACGGTCAAAAAATGAACAGCTGGTGGTTTCGTGGGTTAAGGTGCTGAAAGCGGATGACACCCGTGGGGATTTAAGTCCATGGTGTGTTTGGTGTTTATTGTTCACTTAATACCACTCAGTGGCAAGCAACTGGTCACTCTTGCCTTATATTTTGGCCTGAGTAGCCTCATCCCACGACCTTCCACTCTTGATGGGGTAATAAAGGATGCTGTCATAGAATGAAGGAATTTTTATAAGTATATTTTAGTATTGAGTGAATTAGGTATAATTGATGTATTGTATGACTTCTACAGCCAAGGACTAAAGTTGGCCTAGTACCATATTTTATCTGCCTGTCTATATGTCTACTTGTCTGTCTATCTGTTTATCTAGCTAGCTTTTTATCCACCTGTCTATCTGTAGCCAGACAACTGAATCCTATAAGGAGTGTCCACAAAAAAATTGCCTTCCTGTGATGCTGTCAGCATCTGACTGCCCTCTCTCCAGTTTGCACCCCCTCTCACATTACCTCTCCATCTCATCATCCTCAATTTTCTCCTCCCTCCACCTCACTCATATACACTCTTAGTCAGTCTGCCATTCTCCATCCTCTTCACCAGGTCAAACCATCTAAGTGTCTCTCCTAACACTTTCAGTCATATGCACTTCATCATAGAGTTCCTTCATGCATCTGTTTCACACTTAAGGTATGCCTGTCACAATCCCCCCTGATGCATCATATTATCAGAGAGCATCATCTGTGGCCATTGAACAGTACTAGCCCTCTCTCACCTTAGGAATATTAGACAGTAACAAAAAGTGACAAGCAGAAGAGGTAAAATATTTAGTGAATTTTTTTATCAGTGGCCAGAGAAACATATCAAATCTCTTTCATCATAAAATATTAGCCAACAGAGGAGAGTGACAATTAGAAGAGGTGGAGAGGTGATATATTAGGCAGACAAGCATACCAAGCCTCTTTAAACTTAGGAATCTTAACTAGTAGAGGAAAGTGAGTAAAAGTGAAATATTAGGCTGGGAAACATGCCAACCCTGTCAGCTTAGAAATATCTGCCAGCAGAGGAAAGTAACATATAGAAGGGGTGATATAGGCAAACTTTTGTCTTTGAATATATACCAACATTGTTATGTATGGCAGTTTTTCTATGAAGTAAATGAGTACCAAAAAAAAATTAAGGCTTCAGAGTTTTAATAAAAAGTAATTTTACCTATATGGGATTCCAAATGGCACTGATAATCAAGTTTGTGTTTATTATTAATCAAAAATATTTCCCAAAATGCCAACTTTTTACATACAACAACTATACTCTTTTTAACTTGGCCTAAACTTGCCGTCTCTCCATCTTGAAGGCTGAATTGTAACAAGATTAATGCCAGAATATGGGCGAAGTACCACATGTAATGTATAATACAGTTATAGTCATGCCCTGGTATGTGATCAATCAATAGAACGATTAATGAAAACAGCCAGTTTTGGGTTCACGATAGTGAAAATCACTGATACGATTTTTTGGTGGCTGATAATGATGAACCCGTGCAGATGTGTGCCACCCATGCAAGCCAATAGTCATGTGTTTGAACCAAGGTGGCTGCCCAGTGCTTACATGAACATCAAAACATCACTGCTATCACAAAATTACAGTGCAGGTGTAACACAAATAGTGCAGTGTGTAATATTAAGTGGAGAGAGAACTTTTGTGTGTGAAGTTCTGCAACTTGTGACTTGGAAAACATTGCATTACACTCCCATACCCTCAAGGGGGAACCCTTGATGACGACTCAGACCAACCTAAGACATACTTCAGGTTGGTGACAGAAATGTCTTTTTAGATTTTATGTGGCCCTTGACCTGCCTGTCTCTGTTGAACCCATGCTGTATCAACCTCAGTTTGCTGTTTCTCAGTAAGCAATACGTCTGCACTTGACAGAACCCCATCGCATACCAGGACGTGACTGTCCAGTACATGAGTGTCTGATACTGTATTTAAAATATGGATTGCAGCCTATCAGTCTGTCTAGCTGTCTGCTGGTATCTGTTTATTGCCAGACACCTTAATCCTGTAAGGGGTGGCTGCAAACCAGTCTCATGTCACTCAGTCTTCTGCTATTTCTCACACCTCTCTACTCTGTCACTTGTAAGTCTCCTTCATTTTAACACATGGTGCTGTGGTAGGTGTAGTGGTAATTTTTTTTATGCACCCTCATGCCATTGTCTGTCTGTCTGTCTCTCTCTGTAACTCATTCACAATGCTTAAGAATCTTTGAGTGAGAGAATCATAGCCAAGTGGAGCGGCATTGGGCAGCAAAATTTTGTTTCTAAAATAACAGCTTAAAATCTGCTTAACTTTGCGTCAGAGAGCCAAGCTTAATCAAACCTAAACAAGTCTAATTTAACGTAGCCTAAACATTATTTTATTCTTGTGGTCTTAGTTTCATCTGAAGTGTGATCCCAGTGAAGTACAGGCTGAAGTTATCCTGTAGTTCACCATTCTCCTTTCGCGGGGGATATGGAGGGAGTCCAGCGTTTGTACTACTAGAGTGAGGAGCTTCGAGGTTATTGGTCTGACGAAACAAGTGTTCCTTTTAGTAGTACGTCCTCGGTCTGAAGGGGTTAATTGATATGCTGGAGGCGTCTGCCCTGTGACGTCATCAGCAGGTGGCAGCCCAACAGCTGATTTTGACAAAACTTCAAAACACGGTTATTTTTCTACAAACTTGTAAAGAAGGAGGCCATGACGATACATTTTAGATGAATTATAGCTTTTTCTCTTTGTAGCCACTGTACGCAAGGATGAAGGCCATTTTTGAGCGTATTTGTGAAGAAAGATATGGATTGATAGGGATGCCGAGGCGGAAGTTGACAGTGAAGCCATAATAAAGTAATTAATTCATTTTATTTTTAATTTTGTGGGGAAAGAAGGCCACTACATTTGTATGACACTGAGAAATTATCTGGAAAATTCATGCAGCGAGCAAGAAACGCAGAGATAGACAAAGTGAGAGTGAGCGAGAAAAAATAGAGATGAGGTATGTGGTAACTATGGCCTCTTTTCTCCCAGACTGAGGCACAAGGTTACCAACTTAACAATGTTTTCGCTAGATTTAGATATACTCATTTCCATTTAGCGCAAGTATCTAAGGCAATTTGAAATGAAATTGGCGATATTGTAGGCATTTCTGTTGATCTCCAAATGTACTACAGGGATTTAGTACTTTTATTTTTAAGATTATCTGATGAATTTTATGTAGCTAATTAGTTTAGCGCTGTTCACTGGCAGGTTTAGCGGTTTGTGAATTTGGTTTGGCAATCCTGACTGAACGGGAACTCAGTGGTTATCAAGATGTGAGAGTGAGAGGGTATGTGTTCGATGATTTTGACGCTCGTAATAGGGTACGGAAATAAGCAAAATTTCTCCATTTTTATCATATGTACGGCCATATATTTGTCATGACTAGCCAGAAACACCACTTATATATCCCAGTCCTTGAAAACTCACTGAAAAAACGTGAAAATCCACCAAAATTGGGTGAAAAATGCAAGAATAACATGAAATGGTATGCGTGTTTGAAGGAGCTTTGTTGTGTAGTTCAGTCACTATTTTCACTCTTTTCAATTATTGTTGATTATTTTTAATGTGACTTTGTGGCGATTGTCGAGTCCATCTGATACCTTTTGTGATATTTTTGAGTGGTATATATGAAAATGCATTATGGACAGTGACAGTCGATTTCTGGTTATATGAAAATATGATCAGTGGTTTTACGTCATATTTAAAGAGAAATTTTGAACTAAGACATTTCGTTGATCAAAAAAGGAAAAATAGGCAGTGATGTTTTTCATATATGTGTAGGTTAATAGAGATGGAACCAGGTTACTGTGAATACTTACCGTGGTTGCATGAAATTCGGCGAGCTTTAGAGGTTGCGGTAAGAATGAGTCTCCTTGGTTACTGATCCGTTCACCATTATTGCAACACTTGGCCATCGACTAAGGTGAAAGGAATTAGAGATTTTATTTGTCAAACCTGAAATATACCTGGCCACCCTGAAATTACCTAGCCACCCTGAAATACACCTGACCATCACAGAAATACACCTGACCATCACTTAAATATACCTGGTCATCCCTGAAACACCTGGCCATTCCATAAACACCTGACCACCCCTATACCTGGCCATCCCTGAAGTCTACCTGGTTATCCTGAAATATACCTGGCCACCCCAAAACTATCTACCGGAACCCTACCTACTGAGCCTGCCTACCTGCTTACCTATAGTCACAGTACCCGCGTCTGAAAAGAGATTACTGTCTGCTTATTTAGTCTATTGTTATAATGGCAGAATATGATAATACTACATTCACACATCATTAACATTTCTTTATACCTAACAATATACTGACTCGGCGTTTGTTATGGAGAGGTAACTGTATATATTTGCTTACCTACCTTCTTACCCAACCCTACCCTACCTTACCTTACTCTACCCTGCCCTCCCTTCCAACCCATGCCTTACCCTACTCCACCCTACCTTCCTACCTACACCCCGGTGTTTGCATGTGTCCAGTGAGTCGTGAAAAAAAAATAAATAAATAAACGTAAGATAACCATAGGAATACTGGGAGCCTTAGCATTCTCTCTCTCTCTCTCTCTCTCTCTCTCTCTCTCTCTCTCTCTCTCTCTCTCTCTCTCAGTGGCAGCAATTTCACCCTTGGCACAACCCTGTCCTTACCTCATTGACACGGTTGAGTCCCGTTTGGTTATATTCAGAGACATACCGGTTCGTCACGACTCAAGTGTGTTTGACCTGGGTACTGTGGGGAGGGACGCCTTCATGTGGTGGCACTGTGGCTCAACTGCCCGGTTATACGAACATCTTTCAGCTGGGTTACTTCCTTATCCCCCAAAAGGAGGATGGTGGACTGCAGAAGGGTAGTTTTAGCCTGCAGCCCAGCGGGTTTACGTTAAGATGAAGCTGAGACTAAAACGTCTTACTGTGTATTTCTGTGATCAGCCTACTGTATATTCAGCTACGAGTCATAGGAGCCTGAGAGTAAGTCATAGGAACCTGAGAGTGAGTCATAGGAACCTGAGAGTGAGTCATAGGACCCTGAGAGTGAGTCATAGGACCCTGACAGTGAGTCATAGGAACCTGAGAGTGAGTCATAGGACCCTGAGAGTGAGTCATAGGAACCTGAGAGTGAGTCATAGGAACCTGAGAGTGAGTCATAGGAACCTGAGAGTAAGTCATAGGAACCTGAGAGTGAGTCACAGGAACCTGAGAGTGAGTCATAGGACCCTGAGAGTAAGTCATAGGAACCTGAGAGTGAGTCATAGGAACCTGAGAGTGAGTCATAGGAGCCTGGGAGCACACAGTCACCCTCTCACGGACGGCAGATCTTGAAATGATTTGACGGGCGTGAGCGTAGCCTAAACCTGTAATGAGATGCGGGATGTTCAGGGCGATCATACAGCACTCCACGAGCAACTCACGCCGTTCTTGCGTGTTTCGAGAACTGTTTAGTCGGCTGATGTGGACGTGGTTGTGGCATTTGAAGTACACTGGGTAAATGAGTAGCCTACATGACATAGGGTAGAGTGTATAGTTCTTTCACCTTAACTTGGTCCACATTTTCGTCCTTCTTCAGCTTATTTAATATTCAGTAGGTCAGTGGAGGTAAAAGTACTACGGCCCTATCTCCTTTTCATAACACTTCATCGCGACTGTCATATTTAATCGTTATCGGTAATCGGTTTTTGTAATTCATCATTCAAGATGGTGAGATGGTAACTTTAGTCCAAGATAGGTTAAAAATGTACGATTAACACTCACTGAACCGCCCCCACAACACCAGAAATCGCCCGCCAGAGAGGAAGTGCAGCATTATAATGGAGACGTTGACAGATACACAGATGTCATGTCACATGGTTGGAGATATGCATAGCCTATACCTTGTTCAGAGTAGTCTAACCTGGCCTGTCCCACCTCAGCTTAACTTAAATTGCCCTGCCTCAACCCTAATTATCTCCAACCCCTCTTAACTCAGCCCGCCTTAGTTAACACAGTCTAATCCTTCCCTGCCCTAACATAACCAAACGTAACTTTCCCTTTCCTTCCCTTCCTTTCCCTTTCCCTTCCCTTCCCTTCCCTTCCCTTCCCTTCCCTTCCCTACCTTACCCCAATCCAACATTAAGTTATCCTAAAGAGCATATCCTTAGATATCAGGTGTGGTAACGGTACCGTATATATGCGTGTGTGTGTGTGTGTGTGTGTGTGTGTGTGTGTGTGTGTGTGTGTGTATAATGGTAAATACACACACACACAGTATAATCGGTACACCTTACTTCTGATTCTAACTACCGGTATATTTAATGTATTTGAATATAAAAAGGCTACAGACAAGAGGGAGAGAGAGAATTTTACCTTGCGCAAATACCACATTGATCCAGTTAATTGCTTGCCCTTGACCTCACCAATGCGGAAGTATTTGATAATCAGGAGTGAAATTTTTCGATCAAGGAGAGAGAGAGAGAGACAGAGACAAAGACAGAGAGATGCATACCGGTGTGTGTGTGTGTTTGTGTATATAAATATATATATATTCAGCAGACACACACACACACACAGGTGGGTGGGCAAGCCAGTCAAGTTTCACTGTTGCCCACTAACAATCCAGTAAAACTACCAAGCAGATCTCTCTCTCTCTCTCTCTCTCTCTCTCTCTCTCTCTCTCAGTGCAGGAATATAATGCCGTGGTAACAATATTTACGGTAAGTAGACCTAGTAGCTGGTGGTAGCAAAGACAGAAGATAGATACGGTAGATGGATATAGGTAGAGAGCGGAGGGTGTGTGTGTGTGTGTGCGTGTGTGGCTTTGTAGCAACTCATCAGTTAAATGTTTGTAAGGGCTAAGGCTGTCTGGTGTACAGGAGATATAAATTGATAATAGAGAGAGAGAGAGAGATCTGTGTAGGCTGTGTTTAGCTCTCCTATCAATTTCAAAGTACCGTAATTGTTAAAACTGTCAGGTGGACTGGATTAAGAGAGAGACAAAGGGAACTTCGTAGAATCTCTCACTTCACCCCCCCCCCTCTCTCTCTCTCTCTAATAGTATACCGGTAAATATATATATAGCCTATATGGGTATGTAGGCTATAGGAATAGGCTATAATATACAGTAGGTCGATGGATATGAGGGAGATCTTCGGTTGGTAACAGTTGATAGAGGGTGGCGGGGGGGAGGGGGAAGGAAGCAACTGTGGCTAGGCTATCTGTGCTTATCTGCTTAATATGGTGTGTGTGACAGGTCAGCATAATATCTTGCTGTACTTACCACATCCAGCCAGAAGTCTAAATACTACACTTTATGGATCTCATGGTGTTGGAGAGGGACGCCTTCACGTGGTGGCACTGATTAAACCAGTCGTTGGAGCTGCCCACCTACATAAACGTCCCTTACATTTCTCCTTCTTCCCCCAAATGGAGGACGGTGTGCTGCAGGAGAGGGGGAACTTCAGCCTATAGTCCACTGGTGCACATGTAGATGAGCCTATATCGCTGCAGCTACTACCCACTAATACTATTCCTCCTCCTCCTCCTCCTCCTCCTCCTTCTAATACTAACAATTATAATAATACCGGTAATAATCGTCATCATCATCATCATCATCATCATCATCATCATCATCATCATCTGGACCTCCTTTCCCACCCTAGGACAGGGTGAGGAGTACCAACCTCCAGACAGCCCAAGTTTGCCCAACTCAATGGGCCACGCTTCCATTCACTCATAATTCAAGCCCATGGAATCCGGGCCCCATCTGATATAGGTACACCAAAACCATTCGCCACATTCTGTAGCTTCACATAAGCGTATCCGATAGAGTCAGTCCGGACGCTGTCACGTTAAAAAGGGGTGCCCAGTCTCTTATCACGCACTTCTCACTACATTCATCCAGCCAGCTCGATCTTTTGTCAGTCCTCAAGCTTCGCCGACTTCCATACCGCTCTTCTTCACACAATTATCCACCATGTCCCTCCACCTTCTCCTTGGCCTACCTCGCCTCTTCCCTCCTTAGATTTCGTAACCATAGTCTACTCTGTAACAAACAGCCTCGGAAGGACCATAAGGTCTGCTGCTGTTTGTTTCCTTTGTACTCCTTTGTACTCCTTCAGATTCGCCTAGATAGTCTATACCTTTTTCACCACTCTTTTGTTATCCATTCTCTCCACATGACCATACCATCTCAGTACACTCTCTTCGATTCTGGTGTCCACGGACTTCCTTACTCCACATCTTTCACGAATCACATTATATATATACTTCGTATTCCGTCCACTCTCCGTACCCCACATACATTCCTCAGCAGTCCCATCTCCACTGCTCTCACTCTTGACTTTTCATTTTCATGCCACACCATAGTCTCACATAAGTACTTTATGTTAAAGTTGGCACTAACACTCCTTCATGTAGGCCTAAGCCTCGTGCAGCAGCAACACTCAAGTCTCTCTCTTATCAAGGCCTTCATGGCACCAGCTACTTTCCTTCCTTGTGTCACTCTACTTTCCACTTCTTTTGCACAATCTCCTCTCTTTTCTGTTACCGTACCCTGGTATTTGAACTCTCACCAATTCCAGTCTCTCCATTCACTGTAACATCACACTGGCAGTCACCTTCTCTCTCAGTAACCATCACTTACTCTTTACTACATTTACTCTCAAGGCACGATGTCCACAGACAGCAGCAGAACTCTGCACTAGTCTACCAAGTTCTTGTCCGGTATTTGCAAGTAGTTTTGCATCATCAGCATACAACAAATTTGAAACATTCCGTCCATCACCATTCATTACGGTACCAACGCCATCCCTCTCTCCATTACTCGTATTTTTACTTATCACCCAAATATATATATATATATATATATATATATATATATATATATATATATATATATATATATATATATATATATATATATATATATATATATATATATATATATATATATATATATATATATATATATATATATACCGTATATAAACAGCCATTGGGACATCACACAACCTTGTCGCACGCCCACACTGATCGTGAACCGTTCACTTAGATTCCCATTTACCCTAACACATGCCCCACTACCATCATAATAATTCTTGACGGCACCTAGCAGCTTAACATCTACACCGTACATGCGCAGAACCTTCCACAATCCTTCTCTGTCTACTTTGTTCTATGTTTTGTCCAGATCCATAAATGCCATAAACACCTTATAGTCCTCATAAGCTTTCTCCACTATCTGTCTTACTGTAAATATTTGATCCACACATCCTCTGCCAGTACTAAAGCCACCCTGTTCATCACTCACTAGGACTTCTGATATCTCTCTTACTTTCTCATACCATCCCTTTCTTCCATATACCTTCCCTGCAACACTTAATAAACTTACGCCACGATAGTCCTCGCACTCACTTCACTCTCCTTTATATTTGTACAGGGAACCACAGCCTTTTTCCACTCTGCTGGCACAGTTTCACTCATCCATGCCTTCTTACATATCTCCAACAAGCACTTCATTCCGCTTTCTCCACTACACTTAATCATCTTTGCATACACCTCATCAACCCCAGCTGCTTTGCCATTTGTCAGGCGCTTCACAGCGTTCTTCACCTGTGCGAGTGTCAAGTTTCCTGGCACTGTATTCCCTAATAATAATAATAATAATAATAATAATAATAATGATAATAATACAACTTCTAAACTGAAACTTATCTTCCTTTTAAATCCTGTATCTCTCATCATATTTTTCTTTTTTTTATAGGAAGCGTGATAGCACAGGACCTGAGACCAAATTTTCTGCGTGTAAAACAAAATGCAACTCTGATACTATGCAAGACTGAGAGATCCACCTTTACACCTGTGTGCTGCCTTCCTCGCCTCCAGTGCTCCTTCGTCGAGTATATGGCCAGCGAACTCTCTTCTTATTCCTCGCCAAGGTCAGTTTTATATTAGTTTTGTACTCTACTTCTTACAAACATTAGGCATCTCACTCACCATTCAGGGCCATGGAATCCTGGCTTCTTATATATTTTGATTTATTTTTTAATTTTTACATTTGTTTGGCCCATCTGGAGCCAGGATTCTGGTAGCTTGAATTGTGAGTGAATGGGAGTGTGGCTCAGTAAAGAGGTCTGGATAATGAAAATGATGATGACTGTTGATGATGATGATGATGATGATAGGGCACTGGTAATATCCATAGTGTAGCTGCGAGGGGGTCTGGATCCCCCGAGGTAGCCCCCTGTTCTCCCATTTGACCACTGACGCCATATTTAATGTCCTGTTTTCTGAATATGGAGAGAGAGAGAAAGAAAAAAAAAAGAAAGAGAGAGAGAGATCTACGAGTGCTTTTAGGAACAGTGGAACTGAGTACCAGTAGGGTAAATAAAATCAGTTCTGAATCAAGGTACAATAATAATATTTGTGAGTACATACCTTCCGGTACGAACTTGTAAGCGTTCTCTCTCTCTCTCTCTCTCTCTCTCTCTCTCTCTCTCTCTCTCTCAAGTACCAGTTCGTCCCCTCTCATTACGATTAAGGTACCGTTACACACTGCGCATAAGAGTCTGTATGAGTCAGAAGACCGTTTGAGGCACTGCTTGTCCTTGTGACCCTTTGTAACTGAGTTGATGATACAGAAGGTTGTTGCCCTCTCACTAAGGATACAGTAAATCTATGGTTGCCTGAAATTTAATTGTTGTGAGGTGCGAACGAGTCTCCTTGGTTACTAGTCAAACCATCCCTTCAGTATATGATAGTACATGACTGGTAGCTACAGAATCCTGAATCATGGTTTTGTGAGAATAACCAGTCCTTGGTGTGGGGTAGGTTTTTGTTATCATTCAGATACGGTACATTTATACTTAAAGCCCACGGTATAGATGTAACCTGTATTTTAACAGCTGTTCTTTTTTATTATGTGTATTGAAGTTCAGTGAAATTACAAAGAAACTCTCTCTCTCTCTCTCTCTCTCTCTCTCTCGTATGTATATTTTGCCAGACGCTATAATTCCATAAGGTAAAGACCACGAGCAAACCGCCTTTTCTCCATTCACATACAGTATATCACCCACTCCATCTCAAACGGCCTCAACCTCCTCATTTCCACCTTCATCTGATTCATACACTGCGCGCCAGTCTCTTATTCGCCATGTTCACTTAGCCAAATCCTCTCAGATTATTTCACTGAATGCTTTCAAGCACATCCACATCAACACCACAACGCTTTCGTAATCTTAAAAAAAAAATATATATATATATATATATCTTTAACTTGGCCCGAATTTTTGCCCTTTTTCGGACGAGAGTCAAGACCTGTGTGTGTGTGTGTGTGTGTGTGTGTTAAACGACTGATAAATATGGTACGGTACCGCAAACTGAACGCTCTTAGGTACGCATCACTCAGTTAAGTAAAATATATTGGATTTAAAGAAAATTCTTCATTTCTACTGACCATGAGATGTCTTCAGTTTAGTTTGTTGTTGTTGTTGTTTTCGATACAGTAGTTGTTGTTGTTTTTTTTGTGGCCACAGTTCCATTGTATGCGTCCATTGGGGGGTTATATAAGCGTGAGAAAAAGTGGTTGAAAAAGCGGTTTGTGTGTGGTTGGACTTGAGACCTGATGCTGTACCTGTACCACACACACACACACACACACACACACACACACACACACACAAAGGACAGAAAAGATTCACTTAGCCTACCTCTCTGTCTACAGTAGTTTTGTCTTAATTCCTTTCTCTATATATGCGGTATCTGTCCACCTACCTATCTATCTATCTGCTCTTACATATACATGATATATAACCTGTATACCATACCGTATATATATATATATATATATATATATATATATATATATATATATATATATATATATACAGTACACTGTACTATGTGATTATGATCATCATCATCATCACCTGACTGAGAGAGGCAGTAGTTTTGTGGTAACACAGTGGTAAAAAACTTGATTATATCTGACACCAGAAACACACACCTGCAGCACTCAGTACACACACACACACACACACACACACACACACACACACACACACACACACACACACACACACACACACACGCAATACATACGAGTACGGTATATGAATACACACATAATTTTGCACATACACAGACATTCTTACATACATTGACCCATACATAATCTACATACATGCATTCACTCATACACACATACACGCCAATTACAAACACAGGCTGGCTAAAAAAAAGTAAATTTTTTTTTTTCCACAAAATTGATTTAATATTGCTTTGTCTCTATCGTGAATGCTGAGTTGTAACAAGAGATTAACACTAGAATATGATGCTAATCACAAAGAAGTGCTATTAAAAATACTAGAATATGGCGCCAGTCACAAAGAAGTGCCGTGTAAAGGATGTTATGGTGCTAGTAACAAAGAGGTGCAATGGTACCAGTATGGATATATGCCACAGCCACAGCACTGACCTTTTCTACCCCTGACCTACATAAAATAAGCTAGTAATTGGGGAAACTTTGGGCCAAGTTAGTGTATAGAAGTGTAGTGCTTCTCCATGTGAACCCAGTGGACTGTAGGCTGAGGTTTTCCTTCTGCAATCCGCCATCCTCCCTTCAGGGGGATAGGGAGGGAGTTGAAGGACGTTTGTATAATCAGGCAGAGGAATTGCTCATTTATAGCTGTGCCACCACGTGAAGGCGACCCTCTAACACCAGTTGTTGTAGTGAAGGGGTTAAGTATAACCGTCAGTTGTTTGTATAGCCGGGCAGTGCATCCGTCTGGCCAAATCGGTGCCACGACGTGAAGGGGTCCCTCTAACACCGGTTGTTGTAGTGAAGGGGTCCTTCTCCAGCACTCTTATTCATGGGATAAGTGGAGCCTTTGAAGTGACGTTTGTACAGCCGGGCAGTGCATCCGTCCGGCCATATTTCTGCCACCACGTGAAGGCGTCCGTCCCCCCAAGCAAGGGCTTAAGTGGAGCCTTGAAGTGACTCAATACAACCCCTTTTGTACGGATTTAACCAGTCCTTCCTGGCTCTCTCTCTCTCTCTCTCTCTCTCTCTCTCTCTCTCTCTCTCTCTCTCTCTCTCTCTCTCTCTCTCTCTCTCTCTCTCTCCCATACCCGAGAGAGACTACGGTAGGACTGGTAGCCCAATCCTCCCCCTGCTCCCCTTCCCCCATTATTAGTAGTAGTAGTATTAGTAGTAGATAGTAGTAGTATTTTACGGGTAATATTAGTTACGGTATAATAATGATATTGATAATCACCATCATTATTTCCTCCACCTCCTCCCTCTCCTTCACCACCTTCTCCTCCACCACCTCCTCCTGTGCAGTTCAATAGTAAGTGCGACCTAGTTTCTGGAAAGAGAAAGAGAGAGAGAGAGGGAAGGGAATAAATGAATGAATGGAAGAAAGGAACGAAAGAAGGGAGGGATGGAGGGTCTGAATGAATGAAGGAAAGAAGGAGGGGATGAATGAAGGAAGAACGGAACTAGGGAATGAATGAATGAAGGAGGGAGGGAGGGAATGAATGAATGAAGGAGGGAGGGAGGGAATGAATGAATGAAGGAGGGAGGGAGGGAATGAATGAATGAAGGAGGGAGGGAGGGAATGAATGAATGAAGGAGGGAGGGAGGGAATGAATGAATGAAGGAGGGAGGGAGGGAATGAATGAATGAAGGAGGGAGGGAGGGAATGAATGAATGAAGGAGGGAGGGAGGGAATGAATGAATGAAGGAGGGAGGGAGGGAATGAATGAATGAAGGAGGGAGGGAGGGAATGAATGAATGAAGGAGGGAGGGAGGGAATGAATGAATGAAGGAGGGAGGGAGGGAATGAATGAATGAAGGAGGGAGGGAGGGAATGAATGAATGAAGGAGGGAGGGAGGGAATGAATGAATGAAGGAGGGAGGGAGGGAATGAATGAATGAAGGAGGGAGGGAGGGAATGAATGAATGAAGGAGGGAGGGAGGGAATGAATGAATGAAGGAGGGAGGGAGGGAATGAATGAATGAAGGAGGGAGGGAGGGAATGAATGAATGAAGGAGGGAGGGAGGGAATGAATGAATGAAGGAGGGAGGGAGGGAATGAATGAATGAAGGAGGGAGGGAGGGAATGAATGAATGAAGGAGGGAGGGAGGGAATGAATGAATGAAGGAGGGAGGGAGGGAATGAATGAATGAAGGAGGGAGGGAGGGAATGAATGAATGAAGGAGGGAGGGAGGGAATGAATGAATGAAGGAGGGAGGGAGGGAATGAATGAATGAAGGAGGGAGGGAGGGAATGAATGAATGAAGGAGGGAGGGAGGGAATGAATGAATGAAGGAGGGAGGGAGGGAATGAATGAATGAAGGAGGGAGGGAGGGAATGAATGAATGAAGGAGGGAGGGAGGGAATGAATGAATGAAGGAGGGAGGGAGGGAATGAATGAATGAAGGAGGGAGGGAGGGAATGAATGAATGAAGGAGGGAGGGAGGGAATGAATGAATGAAGGAGGGAGGGAGGGAATGAATGAATGAAGGAGGGAGGGAGGGAATGAATGAATGAAGGAGGGAGGGAGGGAATGAATGAATGAAGGAGGGAGGGAGGGAATGAAGCAGTAGGGATGGACATGAAGTGAGTCAGTAACAAGTACCGGTAAATAAATATCATCACTGAGTTACTGGAGTTAATGTTTTCACTTAAGGGAACTGGGTCACTTACAACCTTAAGAATAAGTCGTGGAGGCATGCAATTCACTGAGTGGTAATAATGGGGTACGATTGGATCTCCTTGGTTACTAATCAAACCAACCTCATAGTACACTTGACCAGCAACTAAACTGAAAGGAGTTAGGGATAATGCTACTACTACTACTACTACTACTGATAATAATAATAATAATAATAATAATAATAATAATGTAATAAATCCTCTACCGAACAACAAGTACCGGTAACTCAGATTAAGGAAGAGGAGAAAGTGGATGAGGATGACGAGGAAGTGAAGGAGAGGGAAGAAGGAAGCAAGGGATTAAGAGGAAGTGCAGAAGGAGGAAGAGGAGGAGAAGGGAAGGAAGAGGAGCAAGAGGGGGAGAAGGGAAGGAAGAGGAGCAGGAGGGGGAGAAGGGAAGGAAGAGGAGCAGGAAGGGGAGAAGGGAAGGAAGAGGAGCAGGAGGAAGATTCTGGAAAGGAAGAGGAGGTGATTTAGCATATTACAGGGTTCAGAGAAAGAGAGAGAGAGAGAGAGAGAGATGGGGGGGCAGGGTACCGGCAAACCAAGCTTCTGCAGTATTAAAGGGGAACCTCTCTCTCTCTCTCTCTCTCTCTCTCTCTCTCTCTCTCACACACACACACACACACACACACACACACACACACACACACACACACACACACACACACACACACACCATCTTTCATACGTACGCACGTACACACAATCTGCACATTCCCGACACGCACATGTATTTTTCGTCGTTGGAAGCCGTACACATGCTAATGCACACACACACACACACACACACACACACACACACACACACACACACACACACACACACACACACACACACACACACACACACACACACACACACACACACACACACACACACACGATTATTATTGTTGTTATTACCGGGTATTAATAGTAGTAGTAGTAGCACATTTTTTTCAGCTGCTATTGTTGTTATATTAGTTGTTGTCATTCGTGTTGTTGATGTCGTTTTGTTATCATCATTATCCAGTCATCCTCTACGTGATCTGAAACGACTTTCTTCTAGATTAGGCAGGGTAGCTACCGGTAACCTTTTTTGGATTACCCCTTACACTGCCACACCACACACTGCCACACCACACACTGCCACACCACACATTGTCACACCACACATACCACACACTGTCACACCACACACTGCCACACCACACACTGCCACACCACACACTGCCACACCACACAGTCACACCACACACTGCCACACCACACACTGCCACACCACACAGTCACACCACACACTGCCACACCACACACTGCCACACCACACACCACACACTGCCACACCACACACTGCCACACCACACACTGTCACACCACACACTGTCACACCACACACTGCCACACCACACACTGCCACACCACACACTGTCACACCACACACTGCCACACCACACTGCCACACCACACACTGTCACACCACACAGTCGCACCACACTGCCACACCACACACACTGCCACACCACTCACTCTGCCACACCGCACATAGTGGTAGTGGTGGCCGTTTAGGTAGTGATGGCAGTAAAGTAGTGGTGAATTAGGGTATATTAAGGAGAAAATACCTTTCAGAAGTTGTGTGTGTGTGTGTGTGTGTGTGTGTGTGTGTGTGTGTGTGTGTGTGTGTGTGTGTGTGTACATTCTCAACCCCTTGGCAACATATAGCGATCCTTTAGCTGAATAAAATAGTTGGCCAATGCAGAGAGAGAGGGAGAGAGAGAGAGAGGGAGAGAGAGAGAGAGAGAGAGAGAGAGAGAATCATCCTTGTATATCTGTCTTTTGTTTTGTATTTCTGTTCGTACATTCTCTCTCTCTCTCTCTCTCTCTCTCTCTCTCTCTCTCTCTCTCTCTCTCTCTCTCTCTCTCTCTCTCTCTCTCTCTCTCTCTCTCGGATGTGAAGTTTGTGTAGGCCTACCGTTAACATGACCATCCTGCCTCTTACAGTACTCTCTTCCTCGCTCGTTCCCTTGCTCACTGTCTTACTATTACCGCCTCAATCACTGTCCAGTCTTGACTCACTCTTTCTCACCAGCTATCTCTTGTTCGTGAGACAGGAGAGAGAGAGAGAGAGAGAGAGAGAGAGAGAGAAAGAAAGAGAGAGAGAGAGAGAGAGAGCTCATGTGACGGCACAGATAGGTTTATACTGCGTGTAGTTAATATTAACAATAATAGTTATAGCAGTACTAATTTAAATCATTATCATCATCATCATCATCATCATCATTCTTCTTCTTCTTTCTCATCTTAATATTATAATGATGATACTACTACTACTACTAATAATAATAATAATAATAATAATAATAATAATAATGATTATTGTTATTATTATTATTATTATTTTACACTGGGTATGACTGCAAGTTGGCAAGGAGAGCCAGGAAATATATAGCTTATCCCTGAGTTTATAGGCCTGGTAACTCGTTCATGCTGGGAATAACTCTAGCCTTCTATACCCGCTACTACCAGACGGTTTTGTTAAGCTGAGAATATTAGCCAGCAGGGGAAAGTGACATGCAGATGAGGTGAATTATTAGGCAGGAAAACATACTACATACTAAGCCTCTCATAGCTGTGGCATATGTCTCTTAGCTCAGAGAAACACACCAAGCCTCTCTCAGCTTAGGAATATTAGCCAGAGAAACACACCAAGCCTCTCTCAGCTTAGGAATATTAGCCTGAGAAACACACCAAGCCTCTCTCAGCTTAGGAATATTAACCAAATACACCAGGCCTCTCTCAGCTTAGAAATATTAGCCAGAGAAACACTCTCAGCTTTGGAATATTAATCAACAAGGGAAAGTGACAAGTAGAAGAGGTGGAATACTAGGCGAACACTTGTGCCTCAATGTAGTGGTACTGGATTAGACTTTGAACACCGTGATTCTTATCATATCACGCGACCAGACAGACAGACAGACAGACACTTAGGGATTCCTTACGGCAGCACGGTACATACAGCCAGATGGTGCGTGGCACAGCGGTGGCAAAAGACAAGGCTACGAATTTACATTGCACTTCTTCATGACTAGCATTAACCAATATCCAAATGGTACTATTTTATAGCTCATTGACAAAATATGATGCTAGTACCTTACATCCTATTGGCAGCACTTCTTCGTGACTAGCACCATATTTTAATGTTAATCTCTTGTTCTGTTTTAGCATTCAAGATGAAAAGAAGTCAGTTTTACGTCTGTTTAAAATAATCGAAGTGAATGCTTACTATATTGTGCCTCATGAGAGAGAGAGTGAGAGAGAGAGAGAGAGAGTACACTGACCTTACCCCATGAAACAGAAGGGTTGAGTGACCTAAGAAAGATAACACACGTTCCCTTATCTATTATCTTGTGTGGTGTGGAGAGAGGGAGGGTGGGAAGAGAGACAGAATGAAGTTGATAAGGAAGGTTAAGGCCGAGAGAGAGAGAGACAGACAGAGACAGAGAGAGAGAGAGA